>NC_135501.1:14798657-14928657 GCF_052857255.1 Amblyomma americanum
AAGAGACAGAGGGTGGCGTCTCTATGTAGCGCGGAAAGCAGAAGCTGCAGTGGTTGTCTCGGTTGTCACCGCATGGCATCAGAGGTACAGCAAGCGGCGTGGCGCGATTCAAAGTATTGAATGTGCGTGTGGCTAGTGGTAAGAGGCAGAGTGGGCCGCGCCGGAGGCAGGGACGGAGGTGCCGATGAACTGTACGTGGACGGTGATGGGGATCGACAGTTCGAAGAACCAGTCGAAGAGATGGGGCGTTCGGCGAGTGGTACTTCATCTGATATTAGTGCGAGAGTACTCACGGGAGTATGCGAGGAAGGCTGAGCTGGAGCCTCTGTCGGACGGGTGCATTAAGCTGTGCTGGCTTCAAGTGCCCCACTATGTGGCGGAAGGCTAGGAGCGGGATGGTGGAGTGGAGCGCCGTAAAAATGAAAAAAAGCTTCTTTCAGGCCACCGAACATGTGGCCATCCGGCGTTGGAAAATGAAGCTGGTCAAAGTTGTTGACGGGCAACTTCCACTTGACCAGAAGGAACCACCAAATCTGGGACTACAGGCCGTTGACATATAGCTGGGCCTCCACTTGCGCGAACCATGCAATGGGGCTGTGCAGGCGGAATGTCCACAGATGCACTCGGGACGGGTCCTGGGGCGGCATCGGGTGTTACTAATCTTCCGGCAGGTACATGGCGAGGAAGAAGCTCGAAAGTACAGCTGCAGTGCTGCGGTTGTAGGGCGTTGATGGATGGATGGATGGATGGATGGATGGATGGATGGATGGATGGATGGATGGATGGATGGATGGATGGATGGATGGATGGATGGATGGATGGATGGATGGATGGATGGATGGATGGATGGATGGATGGATGGATGGATGGATGGATGGATGGATGGATGGACGGACGGACGGACGGACGGAGGGACGGACGGACGGACGGACGGACGGATGGATGGATGGATGGATGGATGGATGGATGGATGGATGGATGGATGGATGGATGGATGGATGGATGGATGGATGGATGGATAAGGCTGAACCCTTTAAATCGGACGGTGGTTCAAGCCACCTAGCCATGACTGGTGAAATTTTTCTCTTGTCTTAATTTTAGCGTCCAATAAGATAACCTTCGAATGGTTACTTCTTCAGGCTTAAAATCTACTTTCCCTTCACTGTTCTTAAACCCCCACGCCTTGGATAATTCAGCCCCGCTGATTTTCACTGTAGGGTGAAGCCCTTTACAGAAAAGTATCAAGTGTTCAGCCCTGTCCTCCTTCTCTCCGCACTCAACGCACGTTTCTATCTCATGGTACCTGAATCTATATGTCTTAGTCCTCGCAGCTCCCGTCCTGGCCGGAAACAACAGAGAGCGTACCCTACAATTATAATAGATATTTTATTTGGTAATTTCCTGCTTAAAGATTCGGTATGTTCCTAGTGCCAATTTGGTCAGTATTCCTGTTTTCCACAAACCTCTCTCCGTTTGCTTGCCCTTTTTCTTAACAGTTAATTGTTGATTTGCCGCCCTACTGCTTTCCAAATATTTGCTTGTCAGTTTCTGCTCGCTTTCTCCGTTTCGGGTCAACATTCTTTATGTACAGGTATCTGAGAACTTCCCGACCCCACCTCTTTACCCCTATTTTTATCAATCGCTCCTCAAATGCCATCTTACTGCTAGCTTCTCTGCTCTTGAGCGAGGCCCGTCGATATCACCGTGTACTTCCTGATTTTCTGTATTGCCATGTGCACCAAAAACTAGCCTCCCTATGTCGCGTTGTTTGATTTCTAACCTTGCTTGGACATCTGGTCTCATGCACAGGACCGCAATGCCGAAAGTCAGACTAGGAACCATTACTCCTTTCCGGATCCCTCTGACCACTTTATACCTATTGTAGTTAAACAGTGCCCTATTTTTTATGACAGCTGCAGTCCTACTAGCTTTACTCATGACGTTTTTTACGCTCTGTCACATACTCATGACCATTATTTATCGATACTCTAGGACATTAGTGCTCATCAATTACTTCTACCGTCCACTCCTATGTTCTGTGCTCGCTGCCCTGGTCAAGAAATATCATAAACTCTGAAAATACGCGTGCCATCGGCCGGGCCAGCGCCCTCTATGGCGAACGGTGATTTCAATAGGTGCCTACAGGTTGGCGCTACGACTGCACGCGAAGCTCGGAGGAATAGTTCTGGAAACACATGCTACTAGCTTAATTCCAACACCGCTAATTTACAAGCTCGTAATTACTCATGTATGCTTCAGTACAGATCTCAGATACATTTCTAATAAACCCGTTATAAGACACGCGCGCCGCCTGACGGGCAAGCGCCGTGCATGGTGAAGGGGGGTGAGGGATGCTAACCCGCGCCTTTTCTTACTATCTTTTCTCTCCTATCCTTTAACTCCCCCACCTTCAGCACGCGGAGGCGAGCGTGGCTCGGCTTGAGCCTGTGGGCAGGCCCGTGCACTTTCCTTTTCTTCCGCGGCAGCAGCGGCAGCAGCAGCAGCAGCAGGAGAAGAAGAAGAAGTGGGAGAGGAATAAGAATAAGAATAGGAAGAAGAAGAATAAGAATAAGAATAATAAGAATAAGAAGAAGAAGAAGAAGAAGATGAAGAAGAATAGGAATAAGAAGAAGAAGAAGGAGAAGAAGAAGAAGACGAAGAAGAAGAAGAAGAAGAAGAAGAAGAAGAAAAGAAGGAGGAGAAGAAGAATAAGAAGAAGAAGAATAAGAAGAATAAGAATAAGAAGAATAAGAAGAAAAGAAAAAGAGAAACAAGAAAAAGGGAAAGGAAAAGAAAAAGAAAAAGAGAAAGGAAAAGAAAAAGGGAAAGAGAAAGAGAAAGAAAAAGGAAAAGAAAAAGAAACAGAAAAAGAGAAAGGAAAAGAAAAAGAGAAAGAGGAAGAAAAAGAAAAAGGAAACGGAAAAGGCAAAGGAAAAGAGAAAGAGAAAGAGAAAGGGAAAGAGAAAGAAGAAGAAGAAAAAGTCACGCATGCCTGGAGTGACGCAGTGGTGGCACTGTGTTTTATCGGTAACGCAGTCCAGCTTGTGGCCGTGTTACTTTGGGCTGGATGGCGACAAGGCGGAAGCTGCGTGGAATGCGCAGAGTGTGTCGCCACATCACCCCCCCCCCACCCCGCGTAGTGGAGAGCCCTCAGGGCTTGCAAAAATCGGTGCAGCGTACCCGACCTCCATGCGTGTAGTGACAGAAGCAGGCTGTGATGTCGGGGACTGTGGAAGGACGCCTGTGGGTGCACTGGTATTTCGTGGTTCGGCGGATTTGATGTAGGCTGGCTTCAGCCGGTCGATAGATCCTTGAAGACGAAAAGGGCGGTCTTACAGTGGTGAGCTGCAGGTGACGGGCGGAGGGCAGCGATGGGGCGTCAGAGCCGGACAACAAAATCGGTGGGATTTGACGTCGCGGGGGTGGATGGCGGTGCATAGAAATTCGCCTGGGAGACTGAGTGGTTCCCTGTACACGAGCTCTGCGGCTGTAGCCTGAATGTCCGGCTTGAAGACGGCGCGAAGACCTAGGATGACGGCTGGGATGGCTTAGACCCAGGTTGAGTCTGGGTGGCACATGATGGCTGCTTTGAATTCTCGGTGGAAAAGCTCGATCATCCCGTTGGCGCCGGGGTGGTAGCTGGTAGTCCTCGAGCTCTTGAACCCAATGGTCTGACCGAGGAGCTTGAGAAGGCACAATTCGAACTGTCGTCCTTGGTCGGTGGTGACGCGGCGAGGATGCCCGAAGCGAGCAATCCAGCCGGCGAAGAAGGCCGAGGCGACGTCTTCCGTGATGATTCCCTCGAGGGGCCATGCATTAGGCCATCGAGTGTACCGATCGATGGCGGCGAGGTAGTAGCGATAAGGTTCAGCTGGTGGAAAGGGCGCTATGATATCAAGGTGGACGTGTTGAAACAGACAAGAGGGATGGGGGAGTGCTCCGAGTGGCGAAGTGGCATGCATGGTGACGTTTTCGCGTTGGCGTTGAATGCAGGAGCGCGCTCAGGTGCGGCAGTCGCGCTGCGTGGTAGGCCAGACTTAGCTGTCGGCCACGAGGCGTGTAGAGGCGCGTATGACGGGACGGTTGAGATTATGCTGCCGGTTGAAGAGGCCATGACGATGGGAAAGGGGCACGTAAGGCGTGCTTCGTGCTGTTGACATGACGCCGCAGATTGTCGTTGTCGATCCAGGTATGGGGATTGTTGCAGCTGTAGTGAGGGCCCGCCCTTAAGATGTCCTTGCAATTCGACGTCCGCAGCCTGAGCCTCGGCGAGGACGTCAGCTGTTATCTGCGAAGAGCTGATAGCTGCCTCACGTGAAAGCCCGTCGGTGCCCACGTTGTCCTTCCCGCTGACATGTTGGATGACGGTGGTAAACTGGGCAATGAAAGAGAGCTAGTCCTGCTGGACCGGCGGGACTTTCACGCGGCGTTGAGAGAAGGCATAGGTCAGAGGATTATGGTCGGTGCAGATAGTGCAGTTCTGTTATTCGAGAATGTGGCGAAAGCGTTGAGGTGCTTTGCATATCGCCAGAAGTTCTCTGTAGTAAGCTGGCGAACTAGACGGGGCGGGGGTCGTGATTTTGTTGCTGGGACTGGCCGCAGAAGGGGTCGTTTTCCGAGCTGAGAGTTTCTTGGAGAAGAACACCAAGGAATGCCAGGTGTTGTCTACGCGTTGCATAAGGGCGGCACCGAGGGCGAAGTTAGAGACGTCCGTGAAGAGCCCCAAAGAGTGTCTGGCACGGGATGGGAGAGTAGTGCGGCGGTGCATAGAGCAGCTTTGCATTCTTCAAAAAGTGCCGGTTTCCACGTTACGGGTTGGTTTCCTCGTAGACCAGCCAAGGCATCATGGAGTGGAGTCTAGTAGTCGGCTGCGTGTGGAAAGAAACACCTGTTAAAGTTCAGCATGCCGACGAAACGGCGAAAGTCTAGCGGTGGTGGGTTGGGGGTAATTTTGCAGGTCTGAGATGCGTTGAGGCAAAGGTTGTGTTTCCTTGGATGAAACTTTATGGCCGAGGAATTTGACGACTGAAGTGCCGAGCTTGCTCATTGGGACATTGACGAGTAGGCCGTGGTCATCGAGGCATAGGAAAAGTAGACGAAGGTGCTTGTGGTGTTCGTCGGTATGTTGTCAAGATAGAAGAACCTGAAGTCGAGGCCTCGGACGACTTCGTCGATGAAGCGTTGAAAGGTTTGGTCAGCGTTCCTCAGGCCAAAAAGGCTCATGAAGCGAAATTCGAACAAGCCGAAAGGGGTAACGATTGTAGTTTTCGACACGTTTTTCGGATTGACGGGTATCGGCAGGTAGGCCTTCACCAAGTCTACCACGGAGAAAACGTGGCAGCCATAAATGCGATGGGCGAAGTCCTGTATGTGGTGAACAGGGTACCTGTTCGGAATGGTGCGGGCATTGAGGGCATGGTCGGTAGTCTCCACAGGGCCGCCAGCCTTCGGTCTTCTTCGGGACAAGGTGAAGTGGCGAGGCCCAAGGGCCGTCGGAGCAGCGGCCGACTCCCTCACGGAGCATGGCTTCCAGCTCTGCTTTAGCTTTGCGCATGCGGTCCGGGGCAAGGCGGTGGGCGCGCCAGAAAACCGGGGAGCCTGAGGTCCGAATGTAGTTAGGGCCCAGTGGTGTGCTGCACATCACGTGGATTCCCGGTAGGTCGCGTCATACCGGGAAATTCGGCGAGGATGGCGTGGTACGGTAAATGATTTTCAACATCGAGTAATTTGATGCTTGGCTGGTGGGTAGCCGATCGCTGTCCTGGTGAAGAATGTCCCGTTGTCGGGTCAATGAGATGGTTGTGGTGGCACTCCGGAAGGAGGTTGTAGTGCGCCAAAAAGTCTGAGCCAATAGTTGTCTTGATGACGTCGGCGATGACCAAATTCCAGTGAAGGCCACGGCGCAGATTCTTAAACTGGACGTGCAGGCGGACGGAGCCGTAAGTCTTGCTTGTGGTTATTTTTACAGATCTGGTTATTCGACTAGAACGGGATGAAGCGATAAAACACAGGAACAATAATGACAGAAAAATTTAAAGAATGAAATGTTGCACATAATTTATCGAAGGAGGATATACAGGTTACTGCAATAGCTTCACTTGAGCAAAGCGAGTGGGAAAGAGCAGAGAAGAAGGTTCCTAGTGGCACGTCAACAGGACCAGATGGTATTCCAATTATATTAATAAAGAAGCTAGGACCAAAATCCAAGCAAACATTAATACAGGTGGTGAATAAAATGATAGTGGATGGGAAAGTCCTCGATGAATGGCGATTAAGTAGAATGAACATGATATATAAGGGAAAGAGGGACAAAGCTGACGTAAGCTGACTTAAGTGTTTGAGGCCAGGACGGGAGTTTTGCGGACTAAAACATATAGAGTCAGGTACCACGAGATAGACACGTTGAGCGTTGCTGGCGAAAAGGAGGAGGAAACAGCTGAACACTTGATATTTTTCTCTAAAGGGCTTCACCCTACAGTGGAAAGCAGCGGGGCTGATTTATCCAAGGCATTGGGATTTAACGACCGTGAAGAAAGAGTAGATTTTAAGCGGGTAGATGTAACCAAGCGAACGTTATCTCATTTGTGTCTAAGAACAAGAAAAGAGTGAAATTTCATAAGTCATGGCTAGGTGGCTTGAGCCACCGACCGATTTAAAGGGTTCAGCTGTATCCATTCATTCATCCATCCATCGTGGTTTGCCGCGCTGAGCTCGAAAGACGTAGGAGGACGGGTACCTTGACGGTGGGCTCGTGGGTAGCAGCAGATATCCGAAAAGCTGTCGACAAGGAACCGCTGCTCTGCATTTGGTCGGTGACGAAGATGCGACAGCCTCCAGGTTGGGAGCTCGCAGCAATGTCTACGAGCTGCCGTTGGCGTTTCCATTATGTTCAGCAGAGCAGGGTGGTCAACATTGTCGTGCTCTGTCCCCGAAGCGTCGATAGTAGTAACACCGGTCGTCGTCACCAGACTGCGGTGACGGGTCGTGTTACTCTCCCGGTTTTGCGGGTGGCGGGTCATCAAGTGTTGATCCAGGCGTCGTTTAATGGAGCTGAGCTGTCGATTGATATCGTCGATACGGCTCGCAAGCTCTGCGGTGTTCAGCGGTGTGGCGACAGTCAAGATGGTGGGCGACAACTGCGGCGAAGAGACCTCGATGACGCGATCAGTGATCCCGGCATGTTGGTCGAGAGGTAGCGTAAGCTGAGCCTGCAGAGCGGCCTGGACGTGCGGTGGAAGTCGTTGAATGTAGAGTGCTCGCAGTAAGGGATCCTGGACTTTCATGTTGCCCGCGAGAGCACGCATGTGGCGGAGGAGCTGCGACGGCTTGCGCTCGGCAATTTCTGCGGACTGTAGTTGTCACGCCTTCTGGTCTTCCAAGAGTGACAGGCGGTGAATGAGTTCAGTCTTGAGGTGTTCGTAAATGTTTAAAGGACCTCGTTGGCGTAGCGGGCATCGAAGTGGGCGACGACATAATCGTAGCGGGTCCGGTCTTACATGATGTGCGCGAGGGAGAATTGGGCCCCGACTTGGGCGAACCATACCTCGGGCGAGTCGGCCCAAAACGGCGGAAGCTTGACAGCGAGTCGCCAGACGTCGAGCGGGGCAGCGTGCGGGTTGCCGCCTGCCGGGGTTCTGACGTCCTCGCTAGAGCAGGCAGGATGCTGCTGCACGGAAGCATTTATTTGGCCGTGCCTTTCCTGAAGCAGTTGCTCTTGCTCGTCCATGACGATGCGTTATTTTCCGTTGTCGGGGTCACCAGATGTGGGAGGTCGTTTCTGCTGAAAGACGAATCTCAACATAAAAGCGCAATAACTGTTTATTTGATTAGCGTTTCCAGCGGACGGGCATACCAACGCTACGCTCGTCTCGGTAGCGGAAGGTAGAAAGCCGCTCTTCCCAGCCGCGCAGCTTGTTTTTTTAGCCACCATCGGTGACGCATGCCTCGGGTGACGCAGCGGTGGCGCTGTATTTATCGGTAACGCAGTCCAGCGTGTGGCCGTGTTACGCTGGGCCGAATGATGACAAGGCGAAGGCTGTGCGGAAAATGCGTAGTGTGTGTCGCACACAGGGTTTCGGTGGGTGCCTACACAATGGCTCTATGACTGCACGCCAAGCTCGAAGGAATTGTTGTGGAAACGCATGGTAATCGCTTAGTTCCGACATCTCTAATTTACACGCTCGGAATTACTGATGTATTCCTCCGTACAGATTTCGAAGACACGATTCTAAGAAACCCGTGCATTAACTACACGCACCTTTATTTAGGTTCCAACGAACAGCGATCGTAGCACAGTGGAGGCGTCTCCGTCTCGAAAGCCAAATCCCCTGGCCCGATTCCGGGCTTGAACGCCTGTTTTTTTATTCATTGGGTGCGCATGCCCTTTTATTTTTACGTAGGCCCTGGATATTTCCGCGCATACACAGTGGAGGGATGTGCCATGCACGGTGAAATCGGCTTTAGATGGCATAGTGAAGCTGTCGCTTCAAAATTATTTTTTTTTCTAGGAGGAGGAGCAGGAAAGACTTTAATAAAGTGAAGAGGAGTTGGGCAAAGTTGTTTCGTTGAAATTCTATCCCCGTATTCAACAACTAGCTCGATTTTTATCAAAAGAATCGGTGATGGTCGCTTTCGTGGTCTGAGACGCTTCGCGTGGAATGACTGTGATGCACTTTTTTCGCGTAAACACTTAGGACACTTTTTCGAACCGTAATTTGCATACAGCGTGGACTCAATGATGGAATTGTTGGTTGTCAGTTTATTTTTTGAATTGAAAAGATTTTTCTTTTTGTAATAGGTGGAGGCAACTTTGATTACCTGTACAAGGGGGTTGTGGCTCAGCTTAACCGCCAGCACGCAGAGTTTGCGACACGCAGCAAAGGTTCAGCCAAGCATTTGGGCTCCGAAAGAGCTTCACACCACAAGGTCGTCGTATTCCTTTTCCATCACAGTTCACCACAGCGAGTGAGCGTGGCTCCTACGCAACATTTACGTCCCGGCGAAAAAGGAGGCTTCCTGACGACTTTATGGAACACGCACGATAGGCGGATCGTAGCATGGCTTGAGGCGGTCGAGGTTCACTATTTCACGGCCGCCATGACACGCATCGAGGGGCGCAAAAAGCGGTTCAATAAGCTACTTCCCGGGAGAAGTCTGGAAGATGACACGGTACGGGCCGTGGTACTTGGAAAGAAGTTTCGGGGAGAGGCGGGGACCGGTTGACGGAAGCCATAGTGATACGAGTCTGTCGGAGGGAATATGACGGAAACGGAGTGGTGGTAGCACGAAGATGCTTCTGACGATTCTCGTCCTGCATTGTAAGAGAGCGCGCTAGCTGGCGGCATTTTTCAGCGTATATGTGGCTGCTTGAGAAAGAGTCAGGGACTCGGACACATCAGGGCGATACGGGAGCACAGTATCCATGGTGCAGGTGGGCTCGCGGCTACCAAGAAGAAGGGAGGGAAGTTGTACTCTGTGTGGCAGTGTTATAAGCGTATGTTACAAATGGTGAAAAGAGCTACAACTGGGGCTAGTTGGAAATGCATCCTTGAAGGTATTGGTGAGCGCTACCAAAATACGGAAAGGGACGAACACACAAGACAAGCGCTTGTCTTGTGTGTTCGTCCCTTTCCGTATTTTGGTAGCGCTCACCAATACCTTCAAGGTTACAAATGGTGGAATGCGGCCCCAATTTGAGGGATCAGATGGAAACTACATGGCCCGCATGTCGCTCAATGTACAGTTGAAATATTCAGTAATGCCATTTGTTTGAGGGTGATAGGCCGCAGTAGAGCGGTGAGCAATGCGGCATTGATGACGGAGTACTTCGACGGTGCCGGAGAGGAACACACGGCCCCGTTCTCTTAGCAGTGCCTTAGGTGAACCATGATGCAAAACGAGCTGATGCAATTTGAAAGACACATCATCTTGCGCAGACGTCGAGGGCAAGGGTGCGATTTCGACGTAGTGGATGGGGTTATTCACTGCCACTATGACCCGGCGACGTCCAGGGGACTGGTGGGAAGGGACCAGCAGAGATCAATGCCAACGCGCTCGAATGGGCGTGTGTGGCAGGGCAAGGGCCGCTGTGGAGCGTTGAAACGGTGAGCAGGAGTTCTGTTACGTTCGCATTCCGTGCAGGAGCGAACGCATTGTCGGATAAAGGGGTACATTCCCCGCCAGTAGAAGCGGACTCGAAGACGCGTTTAATACCTCTGTAACACGGGCACTTCGGATCGCGGTCGGTCTCGATCGAAGTTGACGTCTGGAGCACGGTCGCGATGGAGAGCTGCTACACGTATCCACTCAATTCCGATCAACTAGTTAGATCATTACAAACGAGATGGCGCTGCGCATACTATATTCAATGCTGTCGAAATCAGCACTGGACACATACAGGATTTTTAAGCAGGAAATTGGTTTGGTTTATGAGGGTTTAACGTCCCAAAGAAACTCAGGCTATGAGGGACGCCGTAGTGAAGGGCTCCGGAAATTACGACCACCTGGGATTCATTAACGTGCACTGACATCGCGCAGTACACGGGCCTCTAGAATTTCGCCTCCATCGAAATTCTAGCGCCGCGGCCGGGATCAAACCCGCGTCTTTCGGGCCAGCAGCCGAGCGCCATAGCCACTAAGCCACCGCGGCGGCCTTTAAGCAGGAAATTGCCAAAGAGAATATCTATGATAATTGTAAGGGAAGCTCTTTGTTGTTTGAGGCCAGAACGAGAGTTTTGCGGACTAAAGCATATAGGGTCAGGTACCACGAGATAGACACGTTGTGCGTTGCGTGCGGAGAGGAGGAGGAAACGGCTGAACACTTTATACTTTTCTGTAAAGGGCTTCACCCTAGAGTGGAAAGCAGCGGGGCTGATTTATCGAAGGCATTGGGGTTTAAGGACAGTGAAGGGAAAGTAGATTTTAAGCGGATAGAAGTAATCAAGCGGAGGTTATCTGATTGGTGGCTAAAATCAAGAGAAGAGTAAAATTTCATAAGTCATGGCTAGGTCGCTTGAGCCACCGCCCGATTTAGAGGGTTCAGCCGTATCCATCCGTCCATCCATCTATCCATCTATCCGTTTTGTAATAAATTAAAAATAACAATGTTTATTAAAACTTTCTTGTGAAAATTTCAACTTGTGAGGTTAAAAAAAATGCTTAATTACTTTCTACTGCAACCATGGTAACACATTCGAATGATGGCCTGACACGCTGCGACAGCCACATCCGCGTCCAGTCGCTGACTCGTTCCCCGATCGATCCTGTCCCATCTGCGCTACACGTGCTCCTTTCTCGTGCATTTTTTCTTCGATCATTTTGTGCTGTGTCGTTTTTCTGGGAACGATGTCCGGAGCGACACCTCGATCGTGCTCCATGCAGGTGAGCAGGATTGCGATTGAATCCGCCGTGTAGCAGCGCCGGATATGCATCGAGTTCGATTCCGATCGGCGTGATTGCGATCGAAAGTGTCTGTGGAACAGCAGTATAAATCTTCACCACACCGGCGTGAGATCATTAGGGGACGGCGTGAAAAGAGGCATGAAGCAGTGCTTCAAGTTCAGTTGCAATACGATGTCGGTGAAGCATTGCAGGACACGCTCGAGGTGTACCAGGTGAGACGAAAAGTCTTTAGAAACGACGACATCATTCAGGTAAGAGTGACACGTGTTCGATTTCAGTCCGCCGAGAATTCTGTCCATCATGAGCTCTAATGTGGCCGGAGCGTCGCACAAACCGAACGGCATTACGTTACATTCGTAGAGGCCGTCGGGCGTAACAAAGGCCGTTTCCTGCGGGTAAGCAGTCATGGACACCTACCAGTAGCCGAAGAGCAGATCGAGCGAGGAGAAGATTTCCGTGCCTTGCAGGCATCCGAGGGCATCGTCTATACGGGGAAGTGGAGACACATTCTTTCGCGTGACGTTGTTCAGTCGACGGTAATTAAAACAAAAGCGAATGGATCAGTCTTTCTTCCTCACAAGAACAACGGGGGAGGCCCAGGGGCTATGGGAAGGCTGGATGACATGCTGCTGAAGCCTGTCATCAAGTTTTCTGGTAATGACGACGTTCCGTTCAGCGGCCAATACGTGATACGGGCGATGACGTGAAGGGGCGTGGGCGCCGGTATCTATGCAGTCACCGACGACATATTTGCGGCCCGGAGAGCTTTGCGGGAAGTCGAGAGACGCACGGTAACGCTGAAGCAATGCGACGAGTTTATCGCGTCGAGCTGGCAAAAGGCTGGCATCGATAGAACAAAAAAAAAAGCAGAGACGGAGTCTTGGCATGGCGCAGCTGCAGCCGAATCGCTGACATCTAAGTGGAGAGGGGCTGCATCATCAGAGATGGAGTAAGAAGAAAATAAACCACCCAAAACGCCGCACAGAAGAAAACTGAGAAAAAGTTACGAAAGAGACTGGACCATCAACTGTTTATGCGAAAGTTTAGGGCTCAGATATACAGGGCACATAACCCTCTCACAATTGCTATCACATCAACCTTCCATCGTACACCCAAAATTTACAGTGACCGCAACATATCCTACCTTAAAATTTATCTCACCATTTAGCGTTCCCTACTCCTACTACAAAGACATCTTTGCAAAGCAGCGTCATATAATCATTTCAAAAAACAATCATATACAATACAACAACAACATTGCAAAAAAATTGTAGAGCTTTCAGCGGAAAGGTATCCAACAATAAGAACGCAACATGCACAACAAATTCTTCATTCTTAGACTACACATATTACCCGCCGCGGTGGCTCAGTGGTTAGGGCGCTCGACTACTGATCCGGAGTTCCCGGGTTCGAACCCGACCGCGGCGGATGCGTTTTTATGGAGGAAAAACGCCAAGGCGTCCGTGTGCTGTGCGATGTCAGTGCACGTTAAAGATCCCCAGGTGGTCGAAATTATTCCGGAGCCCTCCACTACGGCACCTATTTCTTCATTTCTTCTTTCACTCCCTCATTTATCCCTTCCCTTACGGCGCGGTTCAGGTGTCCAACGATATATGAGACAGATACTGCGCCATTTCCTTTCCCCCAAAACCAAATAATTTTATTATTATTATTAGACTACACATATTCGCTATCAAGGCCTGGTGATTATAAAAAAAAATTCTATGAAGGCGATTTCCATACTCCGAAGGGAACAATCACTGCAGCATGCATCTCCTTTTTTTGCAATCAGGAAAGGGCTCTAGAACCCCACAGGCTGTCTTGTGCGACTCCTGCCAAGAATCTTGATACCGTCAAGCACCGGCTCACCTTTGCTCTCTTTGCACTGAAAGTGCAAATCGGACCCAGTTCCCATTTCTAGGGATTTAGAGTGATCCGTGCCCTATCGTTACTAAAACGACTGGTCTGGCCTATATAGAACCCGCCGCAAGTCAGTGGTATTTCATATACCGCACCAACTGCATAGTCCATCATGTGATTTCCATGCCTTTTTGCGCACTGGGGCTTCTTCCTTCACCCTGTGCGTGCGCACAAGCCGCTCAGCTTTCTCGGGGCTGTGGACGCAACAGGCACGTCTAACTGACAGCAACCTTTTTATGGCTTTGGGCCACATGGTGCATGTAAGAGGCCGCTTGTGGTCTCCCTTGTCGTGGCTTGGCTGTGGTGCTTTTCTTCCCTTTCATTTTCTGTAACAGGATCCCTGCTACTGCAGACACAAAAAAGCATGGGAAGCCGGCCTTTTTAATTTTGTTCATGGGAATATTAAAACTATCCTAAATCTAGTGAGCAGAGGGCTTGATTAGCTTAGATTCCAAAGAAAGAGAAGCGATGACCCGTTTGGCTCTCCTAGAAAGTGTAGAAACGTAATAAGGCGATTCTTTCTTTGCTCTGGGGAAATGCATTCAATAGGCATGCCCTCCTGAATACTTGATGTTAATATTTAGAAACTGCAAGTAGTTGTTCTGCGGTACTTCATAAGTAAAAGCAGGCCTTTCTCTAGCTGTCTAAACAGGCACAAGATCTATTCCACCGTTCTCGCAGGCGTCAAGGTAAGGTTAGTTTTTTTAAATTACCAAAAATTGACAAAATATATAAAACGTCGCTGAGCGGAGCCGTTGTCAAAAGAAGATGCTAAGGCACGGTCAATGCAAGATAAAAGTATTTTGCATACATGCACTGGGGCAACACAGGATCTTATGCAAATGTCATTTGTTTGAACAAACATGCCTGTTTCAAAAGAAACAACATTGTATAGAAGGTAAAACGAAAAAAAGCGTCAAAAAACTTTTCACACTAATACCTTCTGAATTCTCAAAAGGTTTTGGCTCCATTGAAATTAATACAGTCGCCTACTGCCTAGAAGAGTTCTACATACGGCACGGAATAGAATACATCTTCAACATCAATGGAAAACAAGAACTCATCGTCTGTCTGCTCTTTTAAAAAGGCCGCCACATCTGTCGCAGTCTTGGTGGCGAAGGGATCATTTGTATTAAGCTTATTCAAGACTGCAAGAAGAAGAAAATGGCCCATTTGCTGCTGTCATGAGTCGCACTCGCTGACGTTACATCTGAAAGCCGTATCGGATTTATTCGTTTTAACAAAAAAAAAACACTTCCGGATACCCCTTGGATTTGCTAATAATACTGGCTAATCTGGTGAGCTGCGCGTCATTACACAGGCCTATCGCTTCAGCTTTCACTCTGCAGGCTTGTCTGCTCACCTGAACAAAGTTATTTGGCACAGTCGATGATAGTGTAGCACCCTCTCTTGGGCGGCGCCGACAACCCGGCTAGCGAGCGCCACCCTGCGAAGAGAATAAAGACGGCACCTGGGTCGTGGCTCGTGCAGCCACGGCTGGCAGTTCTGTTCTGGTGTCGGCTCGTAGCAGTGGTCTCGTTTCCTTCGCTTCTGAGGCGCTAAGCCTACATTGGTGATCAAGGACGAGCAATTACCGATCCCGCAACATCCACGCAGCAGTATTCGCGTCCGCAGGACGTCTCGTCGCTGCAGGTTCGCTTCCACCTTTCTGGCCCCAGAAACCGCAAATTTGATTCCACCAGGTTGAGTCGCAATTTTGCCTAGCCCGCATCACGTCGGAGTCGACGCGCTACTACCATGTTGCCTCAAGCCTGCCTCCTGACGTTGCCGGTGAGCTCTCCGACGTTCTCTCCGCCCCTATGGGTGCTACACCATATCAGCACCTGAAAACCAAGGTGCTGGAGAGATTTACGCCGTCGGACCGCCCCCGCCTCCAGCAGCTCCTTGCCGGGGAAGACCTTAGCGACCGGCACCCCTCCCAGCTTCTGCGCCGCATGCAACAGCTTCTCGGGGAGCGCGACATCCCCAACCACTCAGCGTTGCTTCGAGAGCTTTTCCTCCAATGCCTTCCCCAGCTCATCCGCCTCGCCCTTGCGGCGGCCGGTGACGTCACCCTCGACCGCCTGGCTGAGCTCGCAGGTAACGTTCATGAGGCCACCTCCCCGTCCGTCACTGCTGTTTGCCGCCAAGAGACCCAGCGATTTCGCGCCTTGAGGCCCGTCTCGTGGAGCTTGCCGCCTCTGTCGCCGCACTTCGGAGCCGACCTCTGCAGACCCGTCCGTCTCGTCTTGATCATCGCGCTTTTTCGCGCTCACGTTAAGCTCGGAGTCCCTATCTCTCTGCTGGTACCACAGCCTTTTCGCCACCGGGCCACGAAGTGTACACCGCCCTGTTCGTGGCCGGGAAACGCCCGCCGGGATCACTAACGGCGGCGTGTGGTTCCCCCAGTCATTCGAGCCGCCTGTTCATGGTCACTGACAAGTTCTCCGGCACCCGGTTTCTTATCGACACGGGCGCGGAAATCAGCGTGGTTCCACCGACTAAGGCAGATCGTTCCAAGCCATTAGGACTGTCGCTCCGTGCTGCCAACGCCTCGTCTATACCCACGTATGGGCTACGATCTCTAACCCTCGACTTCGGCCTACGCCGCACTTTTCGATGGGTCTTCGTCATCGCAGACGTGGTTCGCCCGATCATCGGCTCAGACTTCCTCTCCTACTTCGATTTAGACGTCAGCGTGCGGCATCGTCGCCTTACCGACGGTCTGACTCATCTCTCCATCTCGGTAGTCTCGTCCGACCTTACTCCCATGGGCATTCGCACGCTGATACCTTCCTCTCGGTTCGAAAAAGTGTTGGCGGATTTCCCGGAGCTCACTAAGCCATGCAACCTCATTCAGGCGCCTAAACATACTGTGACACACCACATCGTCACCCGGGGTCCACCCCTAGCTGCTCGACCGCGCCGCTTGTTTGGAGACCGTCTAGCTATCGCCAAACGTGAGTTTGACCACATGCTGGAGCTCGGCATTATGCGCCCGTCGTCCAGCGCGTGGGCGTCTCCGCTGCATCGAGTGCCTAAGCGTGATCCCGGTGACTGGCGTCCCTGCGGCGACTATCGGGCGTTGAATGCCAACACTGTCCACGACAACTATCCGCTGCTCCACATCCGGGACTTTACATCGCGCCTCGCCGGCTGCGCCATTTTTAGCAAAGTTGACCTGGTTAAGGCGTATCACCAAATTCCCATTGAACCCGCCGACATACCTAAGACCGCCATCACGACGCCATTTGGTTTGTTTGAGTACGTCCGGATGCCTTTTGGACTACGCAATTCGGCTCAAACCTTCCAGCGGTTCATGGCTGAGGTCACGCGGGGCCTACCGAGTGTATTCGCTTACCTTGACGATGTCCTCATCACCAGCCCTACACCTCATGATCATGAGCAAGACCTACGTGCTTTGTTCAAGCGTCTACAGCACTACGGCCTGGTTGTGAATGCCTCCAAGTGTGTTTTCGGTGCTTCTGAGCTCGAGTTTTTGGGTCATATCACATATCCTCAGTGGGTATCCGCCCTCTGGCGTCCCACGTCCAGACCATCGAGAATTTTCCCCTGCCCACAACCCTGCGCCTCTTGCGACAATTCCTGGGGCTGGGGAATTTCTCCCGCCGCTTTATCCCGCACTGTGCAGAGCTACTTCGCCCGCTCACCGACCTCCTCCGGTCAGCCGCTGGCCCGTCCTCCGCAATCTCTTGGTCATCAGAAGCCCAGGCCGCCTTTACTGCCGCGAAGCAAGCAGTCGCTAACGCCGTGCTTCTAGTGCATCCACGGAACGACGCCCCTACGAGATAGATGGTGGATGCCTCCAGCGTGGCCATAGGAGCCGTCTTTCAGCAGTACATTAACTCCGAGTGGAGACCATCGTCTTTTTACTCTCGGAAGCTACTTCCTGATGAGACCCGCTACAGCGTCTTCGGTCGAGAGCTCCTAGCCATCTACTCCGCTATCCAGCACTTTCGGCATTTTGTAGAAGGATGCAAGTTTCACGTGCTAACCGATCATAAACCGCTGGCATGTGTGTTCCGGACCAACTCATCGAAGTACGTGTCATGTGAACTCCGTCAGCTCGCTTATATCTAGGAGTTTACTAACGACATCCGGCATGTGAAAGGTGCTGCCAGCACCGCCGCTGACACCCTCTCTCGTATAGTCGCGGTAGACGCTCCATCTTCCACCGTCGACTGGGCCGCATTCTCTTCTGCCCAGCAGGATGACGATGAGCTCGCCGCTTTCGAGCGAACCCTCGTTCTCTCCGATTACGGCTTGTGCCCCATCCTTGTTCACCTTAGCCATTGTGGTGCGATGTTTCAACGGACTTTCCTCGCCCTTTTGTTTCGGCTTCACTACGTCGCCCTACCTTCCATTCTCTCAATGACATATGCCATCCAGGCATTCGGGCTACTCAGCGCCTTCTCACCCAGCGCTATGTTCGGCCCGGAATCAACGCTGATGTGCGTGCTTGGACGTGCCTGTGCCTACCCTGTCAGTCGACCAAGATCTGTCGACATACCAAGACACCTTCCCAAGCCTTTCTACCCCCTGGCCGTCGTTTCGGCCATGTTCATCTCGACATCGTGGGCCCTCTACCCATCTCTCGAGGCTACCGCTATATCTTGACCACAGTCGACCGCTTCACTCGCTGGCCGGAGGCAGTCCCCATTCCTGACATCACCGCAGAGACTGTTTCGCGCGCCTTCATTTCTGCGTGGATATCTCGATTTGGTTGTCCTGGCACTGTGACAACCGACCGTGGACGCCAGTTTGAGTCCTCCCTGTTTGCTTCCCTTAATAATATTCTCGGCGCCAGGCATTGCCGTACCACTGCATATCACCTGTGTGCTAACGGCATGGTGGAACGCCTTCACTGCCAATTGAAGGCCGCCCTCGCTGCCCGCCTCAATTGCGCCTCCTGGGTCGGCTCCTTGCCCCTTGTGCTTCTTGGTCTAAGGGCCGTCATCCGAGAAGGCTTACAGTGCTCAGCTGCAGAGCTCGTGTATGGAAGTGTTTTGTGTCTTCCAGGCGACTTCTTTACATCCCAGCAGCTTCCAACCCAGCCCCAAGAATTCCTCCAACGCCTGCTGGACTGCGTTAAAGACCTCCGGCCTACTCCCCCACGTCCGTCCCGCCACCATACCATTTTCGTACACCCCTACCTGGCCACTTTGACCCACGTTTTTGTGCGCCGCGACGCTGTCCGAGCTCCGCTTACACCGGCTTACGACGGACCTTTCCGCGTTCTCCGCCGCACCCCGAAAACCGCCACCATCCTCCAAAACGGCCGCGAAGAGACCGTCAGTCTCGACCGCTTTAAACCGGCTTACATGGAGACCGCCCTGGAACGACTCCCAGCGCCGCCTGACCTAGTGCTCGAGTGCCATCGCCGGCCCTCCGTCCGTTTCGACTTCCAGTCTAGGCGGGAGGCCCTGTAGCACCCTCTCTTGGGCGGCGCCGACAACCCGGCTAGCGCGCGCCACCCTGCGAAGAGAATAAAGACGGCACATGGGTCGTGGCTCGTGCAGCCACGGCTGGCAGTTCTGTTCTGGTGTCGGCTCGTAGCAGTGGTCTCGTTTCCTTCGCTCCTGAGGCGCTAAGCCTACAATAGCATGATGACTGGTGGGAAAGTCACAGCCCAGAGTGATATCCTGAGCACAGCGGGACCGCACGATTTAACTATGGCGATCTACAAAACGTTCTGTATAACAAGGCGAGCTGTGCACGCTGGAAGTGCGGAGGTAAAAGCTCGGAAAAGGCGTCGTCACTTCACTTAGTCTTCGGCAAATGGCGACGACAATAACAGACAGCAGCGCCTCTGTACACAAGGGTGAGAACGGCGACGCCATCGACAAGCACTTCGGCAACATTGGCGGGGGGGCGACGAAGGACTAGGGCAGTTCGATAAAAACGCAGTTCTTGCCTCCGGAACAGCCGCTGTTAGTTTTCCTCCGGACGGGCAGCATAGCGACGGCGCATGGGAGTGAGAGATCGGCGACGAGAAGGTGATCAACGGGGAGAGTACGAAGATCCGCGCACCTCCACCAAATGTACGAGGAGGCTGTGGCTCACCTGAATCTGCAACGTGCTTAGTTTTCAACCCACTACAATGGTTCAGCCAAGCGGTCGGGCTGCGAAAGAGCTTCACACCACAGGGTCGTCGTATTCCTTTTCCATCACAGTTCACCACAGTGAGTGAGCGTGGCTGCTACGCTACATGCCGAATGTCTTCACAAGTGAATACGTCTTGCATTAGTGGTTCCTAAACGCCATTTCAGCACATTAACGGATCCGGACAAAGCCTCCGAACCAGGCCTGTCCATGCCGACCAATAGCGCTGTCGACCAATACAGATGCGTGAAGACCTAATCTCGCCTACATGTCCGTGTTCGTGCAACGCGCTGTTGTCCCCGTCTGAGTCTGTACCAGCTTTCCCAGCTTTCTTCGCTAATCATTGTCATGCCTGTTCTTCTTCATGTTTTCAGCGCCATAGTTCTTTGAAAGCAGTTTGTAATAGGCGTACATTTTTAACTCGTATGATCTAGTGTCACTTCCTGGAAAACTAGAGATGAAGCGAGACCCTTGCCTATTGTCAGGTTTTCCTCCATTCTTTGGCATATCAATTCTTGCCGCCTTCCTCAGAAGTAGCCTACTGTTCTGAGTATGCCTGCATGACTTCTGTTATTCATATTTCCTGTCCACTGTTTCTTTTTTCTATATCGTTACCGCCTGTACTGAACATTCAGCGCATGATGCGCGTTACGCGTACCACCTCTGCGCACAGAATAATTGGGTCGGCGAAGAAAGTTGCGCCAAATTCAGTGAACAGGCAAAAATAGAGGGCCGAGCTGTTCCCCTCACCGCGGCGGCTTTGAAGTAAAGAAAATAACGTTCCGGCTTCCGCATCGGCGAAATGACTGGGCGTTGACGGAAGCGCGCAAACGCGACCAGCGCACAGCACAAAATAGCCATTATGGCAGAGGGAAAGTGCGCACGCCGCGCGACTGAGCAGGTGCGGTGGCGGGAGGCGCTTTCGACTCGACGCGGCTGTCGACCCCGGGGACCGCCTGGCTGGCCGGGCGTCTCCGATCGGTATTGTCTTCCCTTTCGGGAAACGCGGCAGCCTTTCCCCATCGACCTGATGACAGCCGCGGGAGAGACCGGCCGGTTTCCCCGCACGGTAGCACTCGTGACGCATCCGTAATGACGACTGTGTCCTGCGATTTTCGCCGGAGTGCGGTGGCCGGTCACCCACCCGTAGAAGGCAGCAGCCAAAGGCTGCTTTTCGAGGGGCGCACGTGTAGGCGTGTACGTTAGTGGAAACTACCATTAACGATTGTTCATTATCTATAGCGCTATGCAAGGCAACCCTACGACGCAAGAGAGCACTAAAATAATGCATAATACGAATACAAATGAGTGCTGTAGGTCCTCTTCGACGCTATCTTCACAAAAGAAATCTTTAATGTCATTGAAAATAGAATAGTTAAGTAAATTGGAGCAAAACTGGCGACACATTTCGCTTTGTTGAGGTGCGAAAAAGGTACCGGCGTGAAAAGCCGCCGCACAACGTCGATTACATTCTGTGCTGTGTAGTACATCAGGATACAGCTAAGCCGTGATAACAATAAGGATGGTTAACAATACTTATTTGTTAACTTTAACTATTACTGCTAGGCTCCTTAATTATAGCAATACATGTAGCCCACAATAACTAATATCCATATCAGTTCTGAGAATTTTGAAAACGGGGTTACCCTTGGCGCCGTAGCACAACAAATTTTGAATACACCGCGCCAAAATACATGCGCTTTCGTCAAACTTGCAGGCAAAGCAACCTCTTCAGTACACCTAACTCGCCGAAATAGCCCAAATTTCTTCGGCCACAGCGCCAAGGGTAACCGAACTTTTGAAATTATAAAAACTGATATGGATATTACTTACAGTGGACTACATGCGTCTCAATAATTCAAAAGTTAAAAAGGTTACTGTTCAAGGTTACTGTTCATTAGCGTGTTAGCACGTATTAGCTATATTCTGAAGTGCTACACGGCTTACAATGCTATGTCGTAAAAAAGCTGTTCTAACTGAGAAAACGGCTTTTTAAAAAATGTGCAAAGTCTCAGGTGAAACACCCATTCTATCAAAAACTGAGCAGTGGCACGATCGTGGTTTTGCCAAATCATTATGTCCATGCGTAAACGTGAAATTCTTGAAGACGGACACAGATTTCTTCCATTCGCAAATATTTTCCTCTGTTGGTGACGACTAAGAAACAGACAGCTAGGTCCAACGAGACGTTAGAAAACAGACTGCGGGCGTTTCGTTCTGGCCAGCCATGTCCCCGCACGAACACAGAGCAGCTGAGCGCCGGTGATAGCAGCACGCGTGCTTTGCGGCCGCCCGGGTCAGAGTGGCCAAAACTTCCGACGCGCTCTGCGACTGAAGAACGCTCTCAATACCTGGCGCATATATTCAAAAACAATCAAAGCGATATTGATGAGCTAGGTGGACAGGGCGAGATAATTATATTAGGCGACATGAATGCACACATAGAAGACCTGGATGGGTACTCAGATTCGACAGGAAGCATGACGCTGGATATGGGTTACAGGCATGATATAGTTGTAGGCAACAGTATGGAGAAGTTTGAAGGGCTCATACCATGGGAGGCAGGGAGTGTGCACTCGATGATAGATTATGCACTAATCTCACATAGAATGTATAATATATTAGGGATAATGAGCATATGTCAACATGGTACCACAAGTCTAGGTAGTAACCCCAAACGTATCAAGTTGATTTAGTAGACTGGAGAGCTGGGCGAGTCGGTACATGATTTAAGAAGGAAACCAGCGCAAAAGACGAAGACACAGGAACAAGGAACACAGGACACCGCTGGACTATCGACTGTATTTATTTGAGAAACAATCACATTTATACCCTTCAGTTATCAACTAAGCTTGCGCACACATGACAGATTAAGAAGACAAGGTAAATAGCAGCATCACATACAACCGCGTGAGTTCATAAATCTAATTTCTTTATCAAATAGACTAACCGTCGTGTCACTTACACATAGATGTCTTTGATTAACGATATGGTATGCCTCTAGAATTTCACGTTGGCTCTTAGTTTTACCGCGTCCAAAAATCGTAGTCTTGAAGAGCGGAATGCATTTGTGCTTTCTGCAATGTTTTGGCAAATTCGCCCCATCATCTGTGGAAAGCAATCTTTCATGTTCTCTGAGCCGGGTGTTAAGACAGCGGCCAGTCTGCCCGATGTACACATTCCCGCAGGATAAAGGTAAGCAGTACACTACCTGGGTGGCACAGGAGACATATTTGAATTCGTGCTTCATCGTGCATTGTGAAGTTGTACTTTTCGTTTCGTCAATCCTTCTACACAAACTGGCCAGTTTTCGCGGGACTGAAAAGACTACATCAACACCGTGCCTAGTGGTGACCTTCTTTATATTGTGTGAAAGTGCGCGCAAGTAAGGCATCACTTCACACTTGCTTTTGTCCTACCTTCCTTCTGTCAATTTAGGTTTGGCTTTCATTTTTTTGAGAAGCTTTTCAGAGACACCTTTCATAACATGCGTAGGAAAGCCTGCTTCTATTAGTCTCTTCTGTTATTGCAGAAAGCTTTCTTGTACAGTATGGAAGCAGCTTTTCTCCAGCGCGTTACTGAGGCATAAGGTTGCAATAGCCCTCTTGGTAAGTTTGGAGTGGCAGGAGCTGTAAGGGAGTAAGATTTTCTTAGTTCGTGGGGCATAGGTCCAGCAAAGGTGGTTATTGCACTTAAAAGTTAAAACAAGGTCTAAAAATCTAATACGATTGTCGTCCGGTAACTCATGGGTAAACGTCAATGAACTTGAGCACGAAATAAAGCGATCTAAAACACTAGCCACCACATCCTGCAGATTGTCATTAGGTAAAACTTTCAAAAGTACTAAAAAATCATCAACATAGCGGAACACCTTTGCCACATGGTTCATGTCCAATTTTTCTTTCAGTAAGGAGTCAAACTTAGACAGGTAGATGTGGATTAAGATTGGCGCCACACAACCCCCAATACAAACTCCTTTTTTCTGGACGTACACTCCACCATTAAAATCAATCATTGTAGAGGACAGGTAGGTCGTGAGCAGTTCTCAGTTGAAGGTTTTTTTGGGTGTTGTATTGGGTGTCTGGAAAGGGGTGATGGTTTTTAGCTTTACTTTCGGTAATGCCGTCCTTAGCATGAGACCACATGTTCAAGCAAGGTTAGAAATTAAAGAATCTGGCGTAGGGAGGCTAGCTTTGGGAGCACATGGCAATACATCAAATCAGAGGGTACAGGGTGATATGGGATGGGGGTCGTTCGAGAGGAAAGAAGCTAGCAGTAAGATAGCGTTTGAGGGGCGATTGAGAAAAATGGGGAAAAGCAGTGGGCTAGGAAAGTTTTCAGATACCTATATATAAGGAATGTTGACACGAAATAAAGAAAGCGAACTATAAAATTGTCAAGCAAATATCTGGACAGCAGTAGGGGGCAAATCAGCAATTATCGGTTAAGAAAAAGGTTAAAGAAACAGAGAGAGCTCTGTGGAAAACAGGAACGCTGACGAAATTGGCACTGGGAAAATGCAGGATCTTTATTCAGGACATTGCCAAAAAATACCTATGATAATTGTAGGGGAAGCTCTTTGTGTTTGAGGCCAGGACTGGAGTTCCGCGAACTAAGACATATAGAGTCAGGTACCACGAGATAGACAAGTTGTGCGTTGCGTGCAGAGAGGAGGATGAAACGGCTGAACACGATACTTTTCTGTAAAGGGCTTCACCCTACAGTGAAAAGCAGGGGGGCTGATTTATCCAAGACATTGGGTATTAAATACAGTGAGGGGAAAGTAGAATTTAAGCCAGTAGAAGTAACCAGAAGAGCAAGGTTCCGGGCTAGTTGGTAATGCATTCTACTTAGAAACAGTGCGAAGAAACGCGCGTGTCTTTCCTTCGTGTTGTTCGCGTTTCTTCGAGTTGTTTCTATGTACGGAGAAGTAACCAAGCGAAGGCTATCTGATTGGCGGCTAAAATCAAGACAAGAGTAAAAAGCCAATACAAGTCATGGCTAGGTGGCTTGAACCACTGCCTGATTTGAAAGGTTCGGCCACATCCATCCATCCAATTATCCATCCATCCATCCATCCATCCATCCATCCATCCATCCATCCATCCATCCATCCATCCATCCATCCATCCATCCATCCGTCCATCCGTCCATCCATCCATCCATCCGTCCATCCGTCCGTCATCCATCCATCCATCCATCCATCCATCCATCCATCCATCCATCCATCCATCCTTTCGTCCGTCCGTCCGTCCGTCCGTCCGTCCGTCCGTCCGTCCGTCCATCCATCCATCCATCCATCCATCCATCCATCCATCCATCCATCCATCCATCCATCCATCCACCCATCCACCTACTCACCTACTTGTCCATCCGTCCGTCCGTCCATCCATCCAATCTCGAACACTGCGGAAGCGCGCGCACTTGACTTGATTCTTGAGCTGTTTACAAATGGATGGAACACATGTGCGTATTGGTCTGTCAAACGTCAGACTTCCCAATCTGTTCCGCTCTCCTGACTTTCTCCCGCCCGCCGCTATGCTTGCCTTCTGTGGGAATCTGATCTGTTACCCGCAGCGGCCATTGGAATTATCTATCCCATTTTAGTCACGTGGCACCGATCTGAGGTCACCGCCTGCTTTGAGTAGAGGTATTTCCTTACCACTTCCAGCGGCTCTCTACAAATCAACAACTGCTCTTTTATTTGGAGACGATCATTATTTTAGTCTTCTGCGTATCAGTTTTAGACACACCATTATGTGTTGCGTGTCACGTTCATAGATCATGCTTTTCACTTCGTTCCCTGGTTCACTTACCAAGGTCATGTCATCAGCCATTCGCAGATCGCAAAGGTAGCCTCCAGAAATCATTTCAACGTACTTCAGGGTTTACGCAGAACAACAAATTTTTGGCCATGGTGCGTGTTGCGAGAGAAGAGAGGCGCACTAAGACAGCACATGAGCGAGCATGCCACATGCACACAACACAAAATGTTTACTTGATAGAAAAAAAAAATATAACACGAAACTCAGGCACGTCAAACATCGCATGATTGCTTCGAACACAGGTAGCAGCCTGAAGGTTTGCTAACCCACAAGTAACCCATCTATTCGCTTACGTATAAAGCACTCTAAATGAAGAAATGAACGGCGGCGCAAACAACTACACTAACAAGAAAGACACACATCTCTTTCTTGTTAGTGTCCTTGTTTGCGCTGTCGTTTATTTCGTCATGCACCAACTTGCCCCTGAGACCGTTATTCTGAAGCACTCTAATTTTTGGTTTAACAGAAATGAAGATAATGTTTGCCAAAATCTGTGTCATGCACTTGTAGCGAAAGCAATGTTAAACAAGTGAAGAAAAAAAAGTCAGAATACTAAGAAACCGAAATAGAAAAAATAATTCCGATAACAAAAAGCCATCAGAACAACAAAGGAGCCCCCCCCCCCCCCCCCTTTTTTTGCCACACGCCTAACAACGGCACGCGAAAGTTTCATAACGAGGCCATGTCATCGAAAAAAGGTTTCGAGAAAACTAATTATATTACTGTCGCCAAAATATGTGCTGACGCTAAGATATTAGTGTCGCTAAGATATGTGCTGTCTTTGTTTTTAATCATAAAAACCTCCAGTATCTCACGCGCCACTTTATCGTGACTCCTGCCCAGAATCTTAAAGCCACCAGCTCAAACCTACATTCTTTGTAGAGGGAAGGCAGATTGTACCCACCACTGTTTTCTAGCGATTTCTCAGGATCCCGTGCCCTGTGACCAATACAGTGGTGCGTCTGGCCAGTGTAGAAGCCTTAACATGCCAGCGGGATTTTGTAAACCTCGCCGACCGCGCAGGGAGTGGAAAGGTTTCCATGTGCAGGGTACGTTGCTGGGCGAGTTGGTTGAGGTCAATTCTGAGAAAATGAGCCTCAACCTGCCATGCCACGCCTTTTTTCACAATGGGATTGAGTACATACAGCGCGGTTGCCCTTCTAAAAGATTAATATTCATAGAAAAATTGCAGGCTGTTCTCATGCAGCTCATTGGTGAAGGCAAGCCATCTTACTTCTTACCGAAGTTAGATAACATTGCTTCCATTGCACTGGGTTTGTCCTTTCAGTGTTACTTTTTGTTTCACCAAATGGTCGTCAGCATATCTAAAAATTCGGAAGACTAAGCAACTCCCAAGTGAAGGGGCTAAAGCATGGTCAGGGGACGATAATCCAATTACAATGCACGGGGGCAATGCAAGACGTGACACTAATGCCTGCTTTTCTAAATGTACATTTCTGATTCAAAAGAGACTAGCGTGGACTTAAGGTAAACTTAGGAAGAGGCAAAAATTGTCCAAATTTTTTTGTTTTCGTTTCGACTTTTAGAGTACTAACTGCTTTTGCTTCGCCCGTTTGACAATGATATTGCTACGCATGCTTGACCAGCTGTTGCTAAGAATTCTCTTCTCTTTTGTTGCGACTACAATCACAGTGCTTTGTACCTAAATGGTTCACGCGGTCATTCATAGATTTTCAAGCATTCCTTTTGCCGGCTGTGTTCGAAGCGATCATGTGATGTTCACAAGCCTGGTTTTGGTGCATTAAATACTCATTTCTTCTGACACATACTTGCTAGTGTGCGCATATGTGGCATTCTTAATTGTGCTCTCTTAGTTGCGCCGCTGTTCTCTTGCAAAATTTTTACGAACCCTAAACGGAACATCCAACAATTTCACCAAAAGAAGACACATTGTGCTAACACAATGGAGTTCAATAGCGCGTTTAGTATGGTTTTGAGAGCTTTGCAGGGCTACTTCTGGATTCATTCTTCATCGCTCGGGCACCGTAAGAGTGACAAGAAAGAAGGTAATTGCTCATTGCCCTCCAACCACGCGCAGCTAAACATGTACAAGTGAGAGCTTACAGGCTTTCTCCGAAACTTCGTGGTTAACTAAAAATTCGTCCTGGCCCGGAGTTAGAACCCGGGGCCACCGCTTCACCGGAGCAATCACTCTACCAACTGAGCTAACCGGAACGGTAAGCTTATGGTAGGGCGATTGCAAATCGATCAATAACTCGAAGGCGGAACAGTGTTGATGAAATGTTTTAAGGCAATCCTCCAAGGTGAAGTAGGTTTGCAATAAGGTGGTAATTACTCATTGGCATCCACCCAAGCGCAGCCATGTGGCTAGAAAGGAAGGTTACGCAGCTTTCTTTATGGCTGTGTTTGGCTAGATGCCGACGATTAATTACTACCATATTTGAAATCTACTCCACCTTAGGGGATTCCTGTGAACATTTGATTAACACTGTTTCCTTCTTCGAGTTATTGATCAATTCTCTGTCGCCCTGTCATACTCTAGCCGTCGCCGTAAGCTCATTTGGCAGAGTGACTGCTCCGGTGAAGCGGTGGACTCGGGTTACAACCCGGGACTAGGAAGAATTTTTCTTCAACTACGAAGTTTCTGAGAAAGCTGTACAGCTTTACTTTGTAGCCGTATGTATGCGTTTGGGTGGATGCCATTGAATAATTACTATCCTATTTTAATGTAACTTTTATTTTATATTTCTTTACAAATACTGCTTTCTTAAATGGAGACATTGCAGGAGTGGTTACATAGAAAAATAAAGAAACTCACAATACATGAGAAGGTGCTTGTTTCACAGCTGCTCATTAGAGGAGTCGCAACGAGCCATCAAGTTTATTCCACATCTCAGCGGTGTGCGGGAAAAAAATAAAATTTTTCGCAATCGAGGAAAGGTTTTAACGATGTAATGTTCGTAGGATTGCTCCGGCGGGTCACATGAGCAGTATGACTGGTAAATGAAATGGGGCAGCTAAAGAAACGGACTTGTGAACAATTTTGTGTAGCAAGTGTGACGTTCCCACCTGTAGGGGGTCAGTCACAGAATCTACGGGTCCTGCTGAAGCGAGGAGAAATGAGCCAACAAGGCGGTAACCCGGCAAAACAATATTTATTCTTCTCTGCCTGAAGGCGTAACTGGTGGTCCGCTCACCGCTGGCTTTCAGGAACCTCTGGTAGTAGGTCCGGCAGATCATCGGGGCTCCACTCCAACCGTCTCGCGTCGGCGGGCCGCGGCTGCTTCGGCTCTCCCGGGGTCTGCCTCTCTTCCCGGCATCTCTCGGCTGGCGGTGCTGTGACGGGTCGAGGCCATAGGACTCTTGGGCGTTTCGGCTGGCGGTCAGTTTGCTACGGACGCTGAGGTCCGGCTTCGCTGACTAGACCAGCACGATATCTTGCGTCCGTTCGCCTCGCCCGTCTCTGCTCGACTTCTTTCCTTTGTCTCCCTGCCCCCGCCGCGTCTCTCCGGAGATTCCCTTTCTCTCTCTCTGGGTGATCTTCGCCCAACGGTTTTTCGTCGTCGCTGCTCACACAGCCGATCAAAGGCACCCGCCAAACTTCTAGGAATCCGCGGCTGTTACGACGGGAAGGCCGATGGCGCCGTTGGGGATGGGTCGAAGGGGATCAGGTGTCCCTCGGAGGGCGACGCTTCTCTGCAGTCAGTCCGTCTGGTGCCAGCCGCCGACCTCCTCCGCCACCTCGAGCCATTACGCAGCCCGTCGTGTCCGCTGCTAGTAAGGTCGCCTGTCGGCCTGCACACACAAACGCACAAACGAACCCGTCTTCGCGCGCCGGGGGGGGGGGGGGGGGGGGAAGCACGGCGCAAGCCGCAGGGAATACTGCGACTGCGTAGGCACCACGCGCAGCCTCTCCTCTTTAGCCGTCTGGCTGTCTTTGCACATCTGTCTTCTGCATCGCCCACCGCATTCCCCACCACCGTCTTCGCCGACATGTCTGGGTCGATAAATTTGAAGGCAGGGAAAATGTCTTGGGTACTGGTCGCCTGGTTAGTTCTTTTCAGCAATGCCGGGGCCTCCCGTATGCGGCCCTTCACACATGATAAGCCGGTCACACTGTCGTAGATGCTCCAGCGAAGCTAGTGATAACACATGGTAATGCTTTGAAGAGGAAATGTTACGATCATAGCGGTTAAAAACGAATCTGGTTTTTTTTTGCACCGACTCAAGTTTACCTTTGTCATACGCAAGATGAGGTGTCCACACAACTGACGCGTATTCAAGAAGAGGCCTTACAATGGATTCGTAAGCTGTTAGTTTGCATTCTTTACTCGCATCTTTTAAAGTTTATTAGGTAGCCTATTTTCTGTAATAATTTTGCGCATATGGCGTCAACATGTATGTGCCATTTTAGGTGAGAGGAAACTACTACGCCAAACAACATGAATTCGGGGACGCTCTCTAATGTGTCCATAATATTAAAGCAGCGCTAAGGAACAAAGACGAAGAAAAAAGGGAACACACACACAGGCGCTGCTTAGCGCTGCTTTAATATTATGGTGCATTTCCAACTCGCCCAATCTGCCGTTCTTCTCTAATGTGTGTTCATCATTGCCGTGCTTAAATTCTAACGATTGTTTGTTTGTAAGCGTCATTGTGACCGTTTTCTTAAAGTTAACCTCCATTTTGCCAAGTTCTTCTCCAATCGCCAAAAGAAGAAAACGCATCGTTTAGCAACACCTGATCAGTAACACTAACAAGTTTAGAATAGGTAGCGCAAAAAAAACACAGGGACACAGAAAGACAACACCACAAAGCGCTCACTTCCAACATAAGATTTATTTCGTAAAAGACGGGTGGTTTTTATACTGACTTATCATGCACTACTATCAGACCACCGCTAGCACCGCATATCAGACAAATATAGGATCTCCTTTGGCAACAGATACACTGAAGGACTACTTACACAATCATCATCCAAAAAAAAAATCCATTCCGCTTCAATTATCTCTCTAGTTAAGCGGTTTTTGTGCATTTTCAAGACCACACATTTTTTTAGGAGTGGTACACAATGACACACACGGCAGTGGGCTGACAAACCTTTTCTACGCATATCACTTACATCACGCCCATGTTCCCGAAGCCTGTCATTCAGGCATCTGCCTGTTTGCCCTACATACTGTTTGCCACAGGAAAGGGGTATCTGATACACAACATTTTCAATGCAGTCAACACATTTGTTTTTATGTTTCTTAGTACAGCCAACCGTCTTTTTGGATTTTGTCAAATTTTTTGTGCACAAATAACTTAACTTTTTAGGGGCTGAAAAAACCACCCTGGCTCCCGAACGCTGCACTATTTTTTTAAGATTATGGGAAAGCCGATGAAAGTAAGGAATAACTGCTACTTTCTCTTTCCGAAGCGTAGCCTCTTGAGTGCTTTCGTTTTTTTCTGGCAGAAGTTCTTTAAAACGCCTTCCGCTACTGAAACCAGAACATGGGAAGAGTAACCGGCGTTCTCCAACCGCTTGCACTGCTGAGAAAAACTTTCATGCATGAGGTGCGGACAGGACTTCACTAGAGAATTAACAAAAGAAAGGTGAACAATGGAACGTTTTACGAGTTTCGAGTGTGCTGAATGAAAAGGTAATAAAGGTTTCTCACCTCGAGGTTTAAAAAACAAGCAAGTCCAATCATGATGTAGTGTAATGTTGATGTCAAGGAATTTGATTACCCCCTTTTCAGGTAGTTCAAACGTTAGTTCTAGAGGACGGAAATGGTTACGGACCGAAGTGAGGACATTATGAACATCATCCTTGAAGGAACCGTCATTTCTGTTAAGTACAATAAGAAAATCATCCACATATCTAAAAATCTTGACGACATTGGTATCTTTTACTATATCCGCAAAAGACCTGTCCAACTGAGCTAAAAACAAGTCGCTAAGGATGGGTGCTATGAAAGAACCTATGCAAATGCCTTCTTTTTGAAGATGTGGTTTTTCGTCCCACACTATGAATGTAGATTTAAGATAAAATTTTAAAAGTTCTAGAAAACCGTTTACCGTGATGCCAGAAGCATTTTGAAAGGCAATAGGTCCGTACTGATCAATACAAACTTCAACACACGATAACAAAGCTTCATGCGGAATGGAATAATAAAGACCCTTTATGTCAACCGAAAAAACAGAAAGGCCATGTTTCTCATGTGACTTGAAAAAATCTAAAACCTGCTCAGAATTTCGGACAAGGAATGGATCTTGAATGAATAACATTTTCAGATTTTCTTGTAACAAAAGGGCAACAGATTTTGGTCATGTACCATTCTCTGATACAATAACTCTAAAAGGAACATCAGTTTTATGGGTCTTTGCATTGAAGAAATCCTGAAGGAAGCCTTTTTTACAATCAGTAATTCCTTTAAAAACCGCCCCAAGGTTCAACCTAGTACACATTTTCTTCGCTTCGGCTTTTATCTTTGAAATTTTTTCATTTGGATAGCAATTAAAGGCGGAGGACACAGCTTCACATGCTTTCTTATGAAAGAGCCCAGAAGGAAATACAGCAAATCCTCCTTCTTTGTCTGCAGGAAGGAGGCACAATGAATGATGTTCTAGGTAAGACTTCACTCGATTTACGGGAAGTCTTGAAGGCTGTAACTTACATCGCCGTAAGGTGTCGACGCCTGCAGAAACACGTCGGTCTGCCTCATGCTCGGGGATGATACGAGAAATCTGATGAACGAACGTGAGCCGCTCCGCTGAAGACGATTTTGGCTCCAGAGCAAACTTAGGTCCCAACGACAGAACAGATTTCACATGTTCAGGAAGATCCAGTCCTTGTGGCGTATGGATGACACGCCGAGGTGAACGTGACTTAATGTCAAGCTGTCCTCTGAGATAGTCCAGTTGTTGCTGCCAAATGAAGTCCGTAGTCTGGCTGACAAGCCGCTGGCACTCTCGTAACGTCTCCCCTGCTGTGAAAGGGCTTGACCATTTTACTGCTCTTCATTGTAACTCAATCCTGAGGTGCAAGTAATCTGTAATTAATCACCATAGTTTAACAGCACCTGCTGACGGGCTAGATGGTGCATTGCAGATTGACGGAATAATAAGCGCACAGGACAACACACACAAGAGCAGAGGAAGCGCCAGTCTGTGTCTTCCTCTGCTCTTGCGTGTGTTGTCCTGTGCGCTTATTATTCCGTCAATCTAATGACCATAGAAGCCTGTATGAAAATCGCGAATGTTGGTGAGCAGTTTTCTATGTTATACCATTTCGAACGCTTTGGAATACTCAATTAATATTTCATCGACCTGTTCACGATTGTTTACTGATGACGCCATATCATGCGTGAAACTCTGTAACAGTAGACAATGCGGCGTGGAAACCATGCTGATGCTTTGCGAGAATATTATTGCTGGTTAAGTATTGAATAATGTGTTTATAAATAATATGTCCTAGCAGTTTGCACCAGGTAGATATCAATGAAATCGGTCTGTAGTTGGAAAATAATTGTTTGTTGCCCGATGTGCGAATAGGAACAGCATTAGTTACCTTCCAAATTTGCGGGACTGCTCAGGAGTCGAGTGATTCCTGAAGTATTATCGTTAAAAAAGGCGCACACCATTCTCAATACCTTTTCAAAACATGTTAGGAATACTATCTCCACCATGCCTTTTAGTACTGCCAACGCTAGGAAAGAGGTTATCAATCCCAGAACACTATATTTAAATACTTGGAAACGCTGCTGCAGAAACATTCGGTTCAAATGAAGGATCAAAACCATTATCAACGCAGAAAACAGATTTAAAATAACTACTCAATGCTTCTGCGATCCTTTGAGCACCAGAACACGATTCGTTTTCAATGATGAATGCACACGAATGGGGAGAAGGCGGATTCATTGGCTTCAAAAATATGGCCGGGTTTTCTTTATATGAATACTGACAAAGTATTATTATATTAGAAGTATCTAGCCTCATGTATCTAAGTTTTAAGCTTTGCTTTTAACGTGCATAGCACTAAATCTCTGCTATTTTTCGTGGGCCAGCATCGCCGACGAAGTCGCTTTATGCAAGGAATAAGCTGTATTATCTCTCCGTTATACCGTGGATATTTGCGATTGCGTTTCACACATTTGGTCGGTACAAACTTCGATATGCATTTATGTATAAAGAAAGGAACGCCGACCAAAGGTTGTTTGTTAAAACGAAGACGTTTCGGCTTCCATACGGAACTCGAAACTTGGTGCTTGGAGCTTGGTGCTTTGGGCTTTCCGCCCAGTGATCAAGGCTTCCGTATGGAAGCCGAAACGTCTTCGTTTTAACAAACATCCTTTGGTCGGCGTTCCTTTCTTCACATATGAATCATCTACCCGACCAGATGAGTTTTCGTCATGCGACTCTCTGCTTTCAAAGCCCATCTGGATTTTAACCTCATATACAAGGCTAGGAGCCTCATTCCGAGATCCCTCCGTCTGCTGCGACCTGTTGACACGGTCTTTGACCACAGCGTGGTATCAAGAGCGGAACGGCAACTGCTTCAAGCCAGGATCCTAGATTGTAAAGCCTCTATCAGGCACCTGCAGAACGAAGTCTTCTTTGCTCGTCGCCGCCTCGAGCACCAGTGTCCGGACGACTTAGCCAGCATCCAGTTACATGCTAACTACAAGGTGAGCCTCCAGTCCCGCCAACGAGTGTTTTCTCACCAAAAGAAGTTATCAAGGCTGCTGCCTCGCGAAAAAGTGCTTGCACCTGGCCCGTCCACTTCGACAGTCCACAACCTGTCTTCTTACAGGCCTACTTGAGCAGAACTCGCCGTACTCGGGTTGAACTCGGGTTGAACTTTAACACGAGACCTGCGCCGGACGCAAGAAAAATCGTCTGTGCTGTCGAACGCGCTATAGGTCAGGTAGATAACAACCGCCGTGATGAGGCCCGAACTCGTGCAGTCAGCATCCTTGCCAAGCTTCCGCGACATCCTCCGACCCCCCTTCTTTCCGAGGAGCGTGATGCCATCAAAAGCCTGCATAAAAACATGGACATTATTATACTTCCCGATGACAAAGGCAAAGCTGCCGTCATCTTGAATAGCAACGACTACGTTGAGAAAATGACTGGCCTTCTGCAGGACGACAGTACGTACTTGCCGCTGAAGCGGGACCCTACGCTCAAGGTAGAAAGAAACTTGGAGATTCTTTCGACTGACGTCTTCCGATTTATTCCACCGGACCACAAGTCACTTTATTTCATACTTTAACATACTTATTTCTTATTAACATTTATTAATACACTTAACATAACATACTTATTTCCTTAACAGCGGGCATTCACGTTCAAAAGTATTAGGTGTTGTTTCAGTAGAAGTCAAGCATCCTGCTGTGCAAGTTTACTGGCGGGCGCTTTAACAAGAGACTTGTTCACATCGTACCAAGAATGCCGAACATTGTCTATAAAAAGAAGGTGAAACTGTAGACGAAATTTGGTGGCGTTCTTCTTAAGTTCAGTGGAATTATCCCATAGAAATCTGCGCACAGAACGCACGCGCGCCGAAATGCCTTCAGTTATGTATTCCTTGGATCCCTTTCATTTCCTAACGTTCGCATTATAGCAGATTTGGCTCAAGAAGCCTGTGCTAATGCGAATAATGGCGCAGCATCAAGTAACGAGGACAGCAGGAGAGCACACACACGCACAAGCGGCAGCTTACAACTTTATTGTTTGGCTGCCACTACGCCGAGCTTATACAAAACAACACGCCCCACACTGTAAACAATAAGAAAGAATGACGCACTTGGCGAGCGAAGCAAAAAATCATGATAATCATGAAAAATCTTGATGTGCGAAGCAAAAATCATGATAACGCACATGGAAAACAACATGACGAGCGCACTAAGCTGTAGGGCAGCACGTGACACACCCGTGTCGCAGAGAACGAACTAGACAAAAAATGAGGTGAAAAACAAGAAAACAAGCTGAAAACATTAACGAATCACGAAATATCATCGAAAACAACTTGATGGAAGGCCGCGTCACAAAAAACAGGGTAATGTCGAAGAAGGATTGAAGACGCTAACAAACACGAGAATGAAACCCTAGAACTACAGCAGAAAACGGCTAGAGAGACCTAAAACTCGCTGAATAAGAACACGCATAAAACAAAACTACAAAGCCAACAAGAACACGGCTAAATTTGATGAAAGTGAATGAGAGAGAACTTGGTATGAAAGCAGAAAAGCATGCTGACAGGAGCCGGGGGCCCCGTATGGCGAGAAAAGAGGGACAAAACCAAAGCCCTCAGTTAGGTGTGCCACCCCGAGAGCGGTCACGTGCGATGAGGAAGGATAATTCTTTTTTCGTTAGGGAGATTGATACCGCGCTAATGCAGCCCTTCTCTGCTCGCGCTATTTTTTGCGCTTCTACAATTTCGCTGGTGAGCTGATCTTTGTGCTTTTAAATAAGAGAGCATTTCTTCGGTAGCGCCCTTAACTTACGGGACCTGCAGTGTTCGCCTAGATGGCCTTCAATTTCCATCTGACGTAATTTCCTGCGATGTTCTTTCAGAAGCTCGCTGTGGCACCTTCCTGTCTGGCCTATGTAGCAGGCACCACATGTTAGAGGGATCTTGTAAACGACGTCTTGTGTACAGGCTACGAATTTGTTCTCGTGGTTAATCGTGCAATTCGGTTTTCTTGACAAGACTTGAAGCAGAATCGACATTGGAGCTAGTTGGTATAGCATCTTGTAAAATTATATAAAGCGCACAAGAGGAGAACAAGGGAAATGTTGCAGTTATTCTATATGTTCGCCGGTTTTCTCAACTAAAAAACATGGGTAACAGATATGGTGTTAATGTTCTCTTCTCTGCCCCTCAAAAAGTTAGTAGTGTTTGTGCGAAGGCTGCTGCGTGCTCTAGCAGCGGCGTACGTGATAAAAGGAAGCGGCGCACCGTGAACCACGTGAACCGCTGTGTCAGATGTGCAAAAGGAGTGGTGTATCACATTCAATTCTCTTGTGGTCGGACCTATATCGGGCAAACGGGCCGCTGCCTTAATGTGCGCCTGCAAAGTAATTTTTGTCCTTGAAAAAGTCGCCTTCATCTAATCTCGCTAAGCACTGCTCGAAATGCAGTGGTTGCAAGCCTTTGTTTGATCAAACCAAAATATTGTTTCGACACCTTAATCAGCCAACAAGAGAGGTTTCAGAGGCCGATCACATCCGTAAGAATCAGCACACGTGTGTTGCAGACCTCATGGTGGTTTTGCATGAAAAGGAGTTTTCTTATCTAGACGCGCCTTCATGAGCACTTATCCTGATGCGCCTGTGTGAAGGCTTTTGTTTTGTTTGTGGTTTTTCTCTCTTTTTGTTTCTTTCCTGGATAAACGCTCAGTTGAGAGTAAGCGCTTGTGTTGTTTGCTCCTCCTTGTACGTTTTCCTGAGTGTGCTTTATATATATTTACAAGTTGACATGATTTCTTGCAAAGGAAAGAAAGTTTGACAGGAGTCTAACATACCACTCTGACTTTCGCACGAGTTCCGACCTTTTTGAGGTTGTGCGGAACAGCATGGAAGTGTGCTACTACAACAACCTTGCTTTTCTTAAGCTCCTTTTTTTCTTGGCCTTGAGTCGATCTTTTTCTTCGTCACTCACACGGGTCACTACTTAATTGTTTCCTGTGAAGGCCATCGGCGACCGATACCAACTAAGGATCCGGATAGCCCACTGTCTTTAGGCCCGTCACCTGCATACTGAAGCTTCTGTTCATTGAATGATTACATGAATTTCTGACGGCATCTGTGAAACAGTGTTGCACAAAGGCCCTCGTTACTAGTTTGGAGGGGGCTTACTGGTATGGCAAGAGGCCTTTGTTTGCTCTGGCTTCAAAGCACCAACAGGTGTGGTCATCCTCAAAGGTCAGTCGGAGGTCGAAAACCTTATAGAACATTCAGCAGGAAGTTCATGAATCAGTAGCAGGGGCTTTAAGCCTGTCGTGAACTTATTCAGTGCGCTATCAATGAGATCTTCATTTTGCCCTTCCTGTATATTTAAGTCTACATAGCGAAACACCTTCGTCACGCCGGAGCCAAGTTGCTTCACCATAGCCGCATTCCGATGGGCCAGAATCAGACCGCTAAGAACGGGGGCGATACACGATCCGATGCAGATACCTTACTTTGGCAAGTAGATCGATTTATGACAGACTAAAGTGGAGGAGAGATAGAATAGCAGTTCTGAAAAGGCAGACCTGTTCACACCAGCGGCGTTTTGAAATCTTATCGTGCCGTGGCGGTCTATGCACCCTTCTACGCACGCAAGAATTTCATGATGCGGCAAATAATATTATAAATTTTTGGTGTCAACCGAGAAGGCCCAGAGCTTTCTGGAACCATGCGTTTGTAAACAATCAATGACTGACAAGGAATCGCTAGCCTTAAAAGGGTCTTAAGTCACTAACATTCCTAGGTTGCTTTGTAAGTCGAACGCAACACACATCTGCCACGTCCCCTCCTCCGAAACAATCATACGTAAAGGGCAGTCAGCCTTATGTGCTTTCGCAGGAAAAACACTTCCAAAAAATCCGTATTGCTTCTTTCAATGCTTTGCACAAAATGGTCGAGCTGTAGGCGCTTACAAAGCTTTTTTTTCCTTTTCTTACAAACCTTTTTTAGATTTAGTTCGAGTCTAACCCCTTAAAAGTCACAGGCCATACTTTCTCATCTATTTTAACGCCTAATTGATGCCAGCACTAGATACTATCGCATGCAACGCCTAGCTTTGTGGTTAGTAGAAGGGTCAGTGATTTGAGTAGCGTTGCAGTGTTCTCATCTGGAAGTTTCGCCAAGGCGTGTTTGATTAAGTTGTTCCTGCGGGACCGATTCTCAAGATTTCCATTCTTTCGGTCAGTGCTATGCATAATATTATTTATTGCCGCAACCGTTTTCTCTAATTCTTCAGCATGCAAGGTGACGATATCTGTATCAGCAGAAGCAGTTTCTACTTTGACAACACGGTCACCAAATCAGAAAATATTAGCAGTGAGGGCCGCCTATTCTTGGCTAGTGCGGGCTTGACCAGCCAGTAATTCGCCCAACATTTTTCTCTGATTTCGACTCAACATCTTGTTCCGAGGGTGATCAAGGGTTGACTTCGACATCTCCATAAAGAAGTAACAAGCCTTTCGCAATCCCTGCTAACATACAACCACTAGTTTTAGCAAGCACAGCAAACACAGTGTATTCTGGCAACAGCAGTAGAAACCGATGATCGCTTCTATAGCATTTACAGTTGTGAAAATTATGCACCTGTAAAGCGAAGCAGAAAAACCGCAGGAAGCTGTCCATGCTGCCGCCAGAGCCACTAAAGCACTTCACGAAGAGCGATGGCCTTTTATCCAGGCGTGAGCACTGAGATGTCGCTGTGGTCCCGGGAAATACGCTATATCTCCGGTAGATCGTCGACCACATGACGAGGTGAAGTTCTTCATATCGCGAAACGTTTCCGTTATCCAGTAGCGGCGTAAACGTGGTGACTCCCAACGGATCGACAGACACCGAGGACAGCTCAGTTGATGATTGCTGAAGCGAAGATCTTCATAACACGGGCATCCAGCGATTGCAGCAACCTGTAAAGCGAAGCAGAAAAACCTCAGGCAGTGCCCATGCTGCCGCCAAAACCGTAATCAATCTACTCGACAAATCTACTCCACCTAAGGAGATTCCCCTGTACAATTGACCAACACTGTTCCCACTTCGAGTTATTAAACAATTCGCTCTCGCCATACCATAACCTTGCCGTCCGAGTTAGCTCACTTGGAAGAGCGACTGCTTCGGTGAAGCGGTGGTCCCGGGCTCAAACCCCGGAGGAGGACGAACTTTTCTTTAAGTACTAACTTTCTGAGAAAGCTGCACACCAATCCTTTGTGGCCGTATGGCCGCGCTTGGGTGGCTGCCAATGAGCAATTAATACCTTAATTCAAACCTACGCCACCCCCCAAAGAAGCCGGTGGGTCGGCAGCGTCCACAGGAAACGACTGTACCACTTGAGTGACGCAAGCAGCCAGGCCAGCGTGGCGTACTCGGCAGCCGATTATGAGTCCTTGATGGGCGATGGGCTCGAACGGGTCCTCACCAAGAATGCCAAGCGAAGGCTGCGCCAACCTGAAGACTCGTCCTTATCAAGCACGTCTACGATCATCAAGGCCCGAGATGCCACTACACATACCCTCTTGTTTGTGCCTGTGACGCCGACCGACACCGTCAACCTTCTGAACAGGTAAGCCACGACTATGTTCTTTCAAGGCCTCATTCCTGGGGTGATTAAAGACGTCATACTCAACCCCTACAAAAACATCATCGCCTTTGATGTCACGGAGCGGAGCGCACTCCAAGGTTCGACCACAGTTAACAAACTTGGCGGCATCAGCCTGCGCTCCTATATCCTTCAAGACAGCGGCACTACAGCAGGAGTCATTTACAACATTGACATGGCCATCACTGACGCTGGTTTGACTATTTCAATGAAGCCAGCGTCCAACAGTATTTCCATAATGGAAGTTCCGTGCCTTAGCAGATGTCAGTGCATCAAGCTGACATTCAAAGGCGACTGCATACCATCGTATCTGAAAGTTGGGCATTTCCGACACCCGGTTCGGCCTTTCGTGCCCGAGCCACCTTAATGCAGAAAGCGCTTGAGGATCAGGCCCATGAGTGACGTATGCAAGAACACCATCGTGTGCCCGAGCTGCTCCGAGTTACATACAACCTTTGTCCGTAAAGTTGTAAGACTGAGTTCATTAAAAAATGTTTTTAACATTGAAATAAATTGTGCCGCACCCCTCCGAAATAGTCTCCCTTGAACTCTGTACACAGTTTGCAACGATTCTTGGGGTCTTGGAACCAGTTAGAAAACGCCTCTTTTGGCAGGGCTGTCAGCTCCTTTTTCATGGCGTCTTTAATGGCCTCCACGCTCCCCATCCAGCGACTCTTTAGGGCTTTCATGAAACGAGAAAACAGGAAAAAAACGCATGTGGAGAGGTCAGGCGAGTATGGCGGATGGGGGAGTACAGTAATGCTGTGCTTGGCGAAAACTTTTGTCGCGCTGAGAGCAGTGTGCGGCCCTGCCTTATCGTGGACAAAGCTCCATTCTCCAGATTCCCATAAGTCAAGGCGACGGCGTCGCAGTGTATCACGCATGTGTTGGAGCACGCTGATATAAAACTCCTGACTCACCGTCTGCCCTTGTGGGACGAACTCCTGGTGTATGACTCATCAGGCATCGAAAAAAAACTATCAGCATCGTCTTTCTTTTGGTATTCTGTCGCTGCACTTTTCTCGACGCCGGAGAGCTTGTGGACTGCCATTCGGCGCTCTGCCTCTTTGTTTGAGGATGGTATTGAAAACACCATGTTTCATATTCAGCAATGATGCTGTGGACGAATGCAGCAACCTTCTCTGCCCCGGAAAGCAAATCAGCGCTCACTGATTCCCGCGTCCGTGTGGTCCTGTGTGAAGAAGTGCGGCACAAGTCTCGTATTCAGCTTTCGTTTCTCAAAATTCTCAAGCAAAATTTGGTGGCATGTTGTCGTACTAATGTCGAGAGCACCTGATAGCATGCGGACTGTAATGGTGTGGTCTTACTGCACGATTTCCTTGATCCCAGTGAGGTTGTTTTTATTTCGTCAGGCTGAAGGGCGCCCCTGCCTTGTGTCGTCTTCCACCGACGTTCTCCCCAAAACGAACCTCTTGTGCAAATCGAAACCTCGCGCCCGCGGTGATGTCTCTTTGCCCTAAGCGTCACGAAGGAGCTCTTACGTCTGTGTTGCTGTCTTGCCAAGCTTCACACAGAAGTTTATGTTTACTCGCTACTCGAGGTGGATGTCCATCTCTCCACATTCACTTACAGTTGAATGCGCAGACGACTAGGGACAACGTATTGTTCTGCATGTAGTTCCATCTAGCGGCCCCTAAAGCAATTAACCCTCAGTAGTTCCGCTTAGCCCGAAAAAATGACGCTACACATACGCACCAACATTTGTTTTGGGGAACCATTTCTAGTGAAGAAAATAAATCAGTCTTGAAAGTTAACGGACAAAGGTTACAGCGGCGACTTTTGCGTTCGACTACCCTGAAGTGCGCCAGCTTCCGTGACCCTCACGATTCTCCCTCGAAAGACTGCCCCCGCCTAAAGAACGAATGGCAACTGCTGAAGGAAATGGTGCGAGATCATTCTATGCACAGAGAGGCCGCTGCTAAAGTGCGACGGCATCATTCGCGCCGCTGAAGGTCCTCTAAGACAGCCGTTACTATTGGTAGGGAGGCCTTGAGAACTCTTGCATCGTGTCCTCCTCCTGCACCTGCCGTGCTAAATCAGGGCCAAGAACTGCCGGTTATATTAATACTGAAGTCCGTCCGGAGTGCCATCCGCGCTGTGGAGGCAAACCTACGCAGGCCAGCAGTACAGAATGCGTTAGAAGTACGCAACGTGCTAACTTCAGTTCTGGCGGCTCTGCAGTAGCAGAAACAATGGCTCCCCACACATTAACATTTGAAAGCGACTGAAGGAAGTCTCTTTTTTGCAATGGAATGCCCGCGTGCTCTAGTTTGGAATTTCAGACATTCTGCAATATGTTCATATAAATCATTCGTTTGGTTTGATTACGGGCTTTAACGTCCCAAACAGACTCAAGCTATGAGGCACGCCGTAGTGAAGGGCTCCGGAAATTTCGACCACCTGGGGATCTTTAACGTGCACTGACATTGCACAGTATGCAGGCCTCTAACATCTCGGCCCCATCGAAATTCTTTATGTACATCATTTCCCCATCCTTGTCATTTGTGAGCCCAATGTACCAAGCACATTGGGATTATCAGGCATCAAGGTGTTTGCATCTCCGACGTCCCAAGTGAACAGTAAAACATCGTCTACATTCGGCGTGAACTTACGCATGTGCTCCTTCCGGTTTCCCCCAGTAACGACAAACATAGGGTTGCCTTACAGTGAAGATGCGTAATCTCACGTTTACGCTTGTGGGTGCGTATGTGTCACAATGAAGTCGATTTGACGCCGCACGATTGAGTGACTTATTGGCGGTTACGCCTGGCCTTTGGATCGTCATGGGCGACTTTAATGCCAACCACACCATGTGGGGAGGCGTTAGAATGAACATCAGGAGACGAAAGCTTTGGTCCTTCGCCTCTGACCATGACCTTCTGAACCTAAATAACGGCTCCCCAACCTATATTCGAGGGACAACTTACAGCAGCTGTCTTGACTTGGCTTTCGTTTCTCGATGCCATACCAGAAACGTCCTGTGGTTTCCAGATACTGAAAGCCACGGCAGTAACCATATCCCTACATATTTGATAGTTACTGGCCTTACCACACGCACCTCTGACACACGTATGCGACGCATCGATTGGTCAGCGTTTCAAGCACCTTCCATAAGGAAGATGCTAGCAGAGAAGGTTTCTTTGGAGGTTTGGAAGGGAAAATTACAGAGGCCAAGTAAAACGCGACGCCGTTATTCACCCGAATTGAAAAGTACGCGCAATTCGATATGGAATAGCAGCGCCTGCAATCACCGCGACGGAAGGCAGAGCGTAGATACAGACGCACAAAGTCGAGCCTCGACCTCAGAGATTCGAGCCGCATCAAAAAAAAAATCAAAGCAGGATTTAAGCCCTTCAGGAACAACGTCGGAGGTTATTCTGTGAAACGCTTGATCCGCGGGAACCTTTGTCACGCATCTGGAATGTCGTTCGTGGCCTTCGAACATCCCCACACCAGCTGCACCCATTCAAGTCTCTGGCACTCTACCAACGACGTGGCGAGGTCGAGGTAGCTGAAGATTTCTGCGCTAGGGTAGCAGGAGCATCCAGTCCATCCACAACGCTGCATTGCAGCGATGTTCCCGCTTCTCGAGATTCTCGTATGAACCTTCCCTTCTCCGTGGAGGAATTTGACGCCGCACTGGCTTGTTGCAGACGGTCATCATCGCCTGGACCCGACGGTGTGCCATACTCCGCACTACCGACCCTTGGGCAAGAAGCTAGGCGTGTCCTTTTGGACTATTACCACAATTCATAAAATGAGGGCACAGTTCCACACGAGTGGAAGTCCAGTCGTCTAGTTCCACGCCTGAAACCAGGGAAATCGCCTCTTGACCTGGCATCATACCGTCGAATTGCGCTGGGTAGCTGCGTTGGCACAGCACTGGAAAGGATGGTGCTTACATGTATCGAGGTGTGCCTGGCGCGCTACCGTATAGATGAAGGGTGGTAATTTGGGCCTGTTGGTTCTTGACAGAAAAAGAAAATATGCAGCGCACAAAACGAATGGACGACAGAAGAAACACAGAGAGCTGACACTACCAAAAGAAAACGGTTTTATTCGCGCGCGCAATAAATACCGTTGAAGGAATTAAAGCTCAAACACCAAGTGATTTAGCAGGATGCAAATCAAAAAGGAAACCAAGAAAGCTGGACACTAATCGCGGAAAGCTAACTCAAGATTTCAGGTATGGCAATTCTTTCTTGAGGAGGGCGATCGATGGTGTGCTGACGCAGGTCTGTCCCCCTTTGTCGATGACGAATGCTTCGAAGATTTTTCTCGCTTCTTTCTCTTTGTACCTACGCAGTATGCGCGTTTCGTGCAGCTTCGGCTTACAGCTTTTGCACTTCTTGCAGTGCAATGGTAAATTGCCACCAGTACCAGTCCTTATTGAATTTTCGTGTTCACGCTGCCGATCATTGAGGTAACGGCCTGTCTGACCGACGTACGTGCGGCCACAGGTTAGCGGAATCTCATAAACAACTCCGATCTTGCTGTCAGCAAAGCTGGTTTCATGTTTCTTGACACATGACATCTTTTTCTTTTCTTTCTCGTTCACTTTTCAGCTACGAGATTAAATGAGAAACTTTATCAAGCCAAATATTCGGATTATCTTAGCAGGCGATTTCAATTTACCGGATATTGACTGGCCAACTATCATAATCAAAACCCATAGTGATGAATCAAGTGAGGCCATGACATATATAGCGTTATCATATGCCTTGACGCAAACTGAAGAGCACCCGACCCGAATACAAAGGAACTCAAAATCCATGCTAGACCTTTCCTTTGTTTCTGGCACAATTTTAGATACAGATACCCGGTATATCTGATCACAAGGCCGTTCTACTAACTTTTTCCGGCCTGACTGTTGATAAAAATTGCTCTGAAATGCATTTTGGAAACTCCTCTCGAGCCGATGATGTCTCTATTGTCGATATTATCTCCTTCAATTTCGATATATTTTGTAATAACACGGACAGTCCTCACAAACTTTGGGATAGGTTTAAAGCTATGGTACATGAATCTATTGAACGACACGTGCCGGTTGTTAAAAAGATAACAAAAATTCATGGATTTCTCGGGCAACACTGCAGTTAAAAAGAAAACTGAGACGGATGAAAAGAAAAGCAAATAGTCATTCTCCTGATCTAGAAGAAAAAATCTTTTTGCTTAGTTCTCTACTAAAACAGAACACTGTCACTGACAAACAGGGTTATTTTGATGAATCTTTGCCCAACACTCTGGCGATTGGTCTCCCCAACCTCAAGGATCAATAATCAGTTTGAAATTAAAGGTGTTCTGGTCAGTGATGCACAAACTTTATCTTATGTATTCAATGAACATTTTAAGTTTGTATTCACTGATGACAATAATATTTTTCCAAAATGTGGAGCTTCACTGCCGCCTCTGGATGACCTTGTAATTAGTGAGCATGACATTTTAAACATGTTACTTAACCTTGATATAAAGAAATCACCTGGACCAGACAACATACATAATGCCTTTTTGAAAAGATATGCACAATGAACATCTAAATATTTTTTTGTTTTATTTACAAGGTCCTTAAATGAAGGTCAAATTCCAAGACACTGGGGGACTGCTAGAGTGAAACCGCTTCATAAAAGTAGAGACAAGCGATTTATCAAGAACTACCGCCCTATTTAACTCACACCGACTGCTCCTAAAATACTTGAACACATAATTCACGATCACATATCAAACTTTCTCGAAGCTAATAATTTTTTTACTAAGTATCAGCATGGATTCAGGAGGCGCTACTCGACTTGTACACACCTAGTCGAAACTATGCATGATTTTGCCTCGTCAATTAACAATGGAACGCAGATTGATGCCGTACTTATGGACTTCTCAAAATCTTTTGATAAGGTTACTCACGAAAAGTTAGTTTGCAAATTAGATAAGTACTTCATAAAGAGCAATTAGTAAAATGGATTTCAGCCTACCTTTCAAACGGAAAACAATTCGTTGTTTTTAATGATCATTCTTCTGACAGGCTTACAGTTCACTCTGCCGTCCCTCAGGGCTCTGGTCATGGGCCTCTGTTGTGTTCATATATATATATTAATGATATTGTCGCTAACACTCCTGTGAAAATTAGACTTTACGCTAATGATTGTGTTATTTATACAGAAGTAAGAAATGTCTCCGATCAACTATTACTTAATAGTGTGTTGCAAACAGTTTTCGCATGGTGTAAAGCATGGGAAATATCCATTAACTTTGAAAAAAACTGTACTAATGAGAATCACTCACAAAAAAAATCTTACTTTTCGATTTTTGTATTAACGGCATGACACTGAAAGAAGTAAAAGAATATAAATATCTAGGGTTCTGGGTCACTAACACTCAGTTTGAATAAACATATTGACTTCATAACGTGTAACGCTTTTCGCAAACTGTTATTCTTGAGACGGGCATAGCGCATGAGTGCTGCTAAGCCCTTGAGCCGTCAACAGAGACTGGAAGTAGTTCCCTACATCCACAAGGTAAACCACAACTTAGAAAATGTGGCGAATCGGTTTGATGTGCTGGTGCTTTTTTCATACCCTAGGAAATTCGCTCAACCTTGCGGTCGCATCACTTGCGAAGACAAAAAAAGGGGACTGTTAAAAAAAGGGGACTGTCAAAAGAACCATGAAAGACGTTTTCTTAAGTTCGTCATGAACGCTGTTTATAAGATTCCTCTGTCTTGTGGCAAAGTGCACATCGGCCAGATGGGGCGTCGCGTTAACGACCGACTCAGGGAGCATGAAAGAGACCTGGCTAGTAGGGAGCGCACGACTCTTGTTGATCACTGCATTGCTTGCAGAGCTTGTGAACCGCGCTTCCGTTGAGTGTCAGTCCTAGGCAGAAGTAAGCAAGAAACTGCTCGTGAAGCCTTGGAGGCTATTTATATTAAGAAAATCAGGACCAGATGGCGTGATTGACACTTCAGTTGCCTTGTACAACGGTGAAGTGAATTTCCTATCACGTCTAGTGCGATTACTTTTTTTTCTGTGGCAGTTTCCAAGTGTCTTGTTAGGCTGCGCCTGTGCAGGCCTGTGCCTTTATACGCCGTCGTGGTTCACTCAATAAATCAGTTGCAAGTTAGCGCTCGTGTTTTCTCTATCCTTTGTGTCCTTGTCCTGACTGCGCTAAAAATATATATAATTTGTCACAAATCCAACTAGCCCAACATGCAACTCTTTTAATCCCTTGCTCTTTCCCCCCGCTGCTCTGGCTTGGCAGGACTTTCTAGTTTTTGTCACAGCACGTGGAGCCTTTCCATACGCTTTGGACGAGTCTCACCTGTTTCTGTCTGCGGTTTTACCCTCAGCGCATGTTTCAGCGGAACCTTGCAATGTGCGCGCGACTGTGGCAAGCGAAGCACACGATTTCCTCAAAATCTGCCATGCCGCGCCTGAAGATTTTTGTAGTCTCCAGTTTTCAAAGAACGGGCTCTTCTGAGTCCACGCTTCATCATTGCGTTCCACTGCTGTGATAGTAGCTGTTCTAAGCGTTCTAGCCGCTCTGTCAGGAGAGAAACCACGGGTTTGATTCTGATCTCACGATGACGCGTACTTTCTCAGTGTTCACTCTTAGCGCATCATTTTGTTCCTCATCGAATGCAGCATCCACAGCTCGGTTTCAATGGCCCGACTTGCGCGAGAGCACGAACCGGCGCACGAGGTCTCGCAAACCGGCCACATACAGAGCGCTCATGCCCTCTTTCAGTTGGTCCTCTGCGTGTTTCTTCTTTCGCTGATCTCCTTCCTCCTCCCTCCTCAGCGTATCGGGTGCAACGCGCTGAAGTGTGACGCAAGCGTTTGCACATCCTGCTCTACCATGTTTGCGGCCTCGCGGATCTTCTGTACACGCACACAACGGGGTTCTGTACCGAATTGCTCTAAAACGAGTTTCTTCAATTCCCGAAATTATTTTGTGGACTTGCATCTTCTTCTCTCGCCATGCAAATTCATCAGCAGCTCCTGCCATCTTGCATCTGGCCATTCCCAGAAGTTTTTCTTCGAACCATCTCCCTGTTTTCCCAATTTATTCCACCATGGGAAGGAAATCGCTGCGTTTACCACCGGTCTTATCACCCGTAAGTGTCGGAATAGAACTTGCTAATGCCAGCATGCTTGCTCCGAGCGATAGCTGCGGAGCGGGAGCTCCCTTAGATATATACATTTAGCATGCTCAAGCCCTTTTGTATATCAATCATCTCAAAGGGGGGTCAACGTCTCACAATCAGTCCCGTTATTTTCCCATGACCCTTAATGTCTTTGTTTAAAGCTCGCGTACACTTCGAATAATACTGCATTGGCACAATAAAGATGCAGAAGCTTTTGTGTCCTTGAAGATAGCATGTGACGCAGACAACCGCTGAGGTCGAGGTACAGAGTAACAGTGGCGTTTATTGGGCGCTTACGCTCTTATATGAGCAACCCGGCCGGCCGGCTTGCACATCCTGAGGACCCTGGTTGCCAGATCCGATACATCTTTCTCCCTATAAAAACAGAAAAACAAACGAGCAGAATACAACAGCAGATCGATTCTAGCAATTCGATGAAAAGCCTTTTTGATATGCGAGACGGGTGGGCTGTTTCCTTAGCCGGGTGCTCCGGCGAACCCCGCCGTCGTCCGGCTCCGAATTCGTGGTTTCCGGGGGACTATGTTGCCCTGGCGCAGTACCATTCAGGTGTGTGGGCAGCCGGGGCTTCATCGTCGCACGTGGGGCTCCGGCTGCCCTGAGACTCCTGTGGTGACGCGCGGCCTGGAAGAGAAGCACAGTAGTTAGCACCGTCTTCCGTATAATCAGGAATGGTTTGCAGTGACGGGTCGAACTCTTCGTTCGTTCGGAGCAGATGTTGACGGTTGCGACAAAACTGATTTACGTCTTCCGTACGGAGCATGCATGAACGAAGGGCGACGGCTTTTTCTACGAGGGCCTTTGTGGTCCACCCTCTCTTGTCGAGCAGCCTAACGGTGTCATGCTCGCCGAGTGGTTCTAGTGGACGCCTGTGAGGGTGGGCATGGGTGTGCTTTTTGACCTCTGGTACCCTACGGTCTGCGAAGTCAGGCAGCCTTCCTCTTAACGTCCTGCCTATGAGTAGCTCGTGCGGGGTTTTCCGGCCTCGAGTGGTGCTGTCCTGTAATTTAGAAGCCCGATCCAAAAGTCTTCATTCACATATAGCGCCTTGCTGAGGAGACGTTTCACCACGTTCGCCCCTTTCTCTGCCAAGCCGTTTGAGCGTGGCAAAGCGGGACTATAAACAACGCGAGCAAATTCACACTGTTTTGCAAAGGCACGAAATGTCTGCGAAGAAAACTGTGGTCCGCCGTCCGTGCATACTTCAAGCGTGATGCCGTGACGTGTAAATATCATGGCCAGCTTCTCTATTACACAGTGGCTAGTAGTTTGAGGAAGCGGCTGTACTTCAGGGTAACTGTAATAGGGATCGTAGACTGCAAGGTAGTTCTTTCCGGCGTGCTCGAACAAGTCTACGCCTACACTAGCCCACAGTAATGCGGGACAATGCCTTTGCATTAGGGGTTCACTTGGCTGCTTGTAAGCGAAACGGCGGCAGGTTGGGCGCCTGGAAACTTTCTCAATTATTTTTGCCACCATACCAGGCCAATATATCAATACTCTGGCCATTGCTTTGCATTTTCCGACGCCAAAGTGACCCTCGTGTAAGCGCTGCAACATTTCTTTTCGCAAGGACTTCGGAATGACAACTCTTGACCCACGCAACAGTTTGCTTTCCACACAACATAGGGCACAACTTCATACTTCCGCCTCTCCTGTGCATTCGCCCCACGAGGCTTTGAGTTTGGACGGAAGGACTTCAACAGGGACTCGGCGACAGCCCGAAGAAGGGCCAGCGGAAAACCGGCAGACCGAAGGCGATCCACCTGACCATCAAAGCTAACCTTAACCTTATGAGAACAGGACTTGGTTAACGAAGCCCTGAGGCAAGTTGACGCAATACCCCTCTTGACCAGCTTCGAATGGCACGAGTCAAAGGGCAGGAGTGCCTTTTTCGACCTAAGCATGTACACCCAGCAGAGGTGGTCGGGATCATTAAAAAACTATGTCGTACCAACTAGACTTACAATGTCGTACCAACGAGCCTCTGAACGCATTCTTCTAGATGTGCACTAAGGCTTATTCTTGCAGAATAAGTAAAATCTTACGCGTCAAGCACAATATGCGGCACTTCTGCGTCAAGAGTGATTTTACCGAAAAGACCAAAGTACAACTGCAAGAAGCAGCACCACAGGATACAGCCAGACTTTACCTTCGGCATTATCTTCGCCTTGCGGACCAGACTCTTAAGTTCCTAGTTTATGCGGCAGCAGCAGCCGAGGCAACCCCAATCCCGTCTGCCTACCACTCCTTCAGCACATAAAGGATCCCACTACCTCCCTGATTAAGTCGCCTTGTCTGAGAACGTAAAGAAAATCTCATCGTTCCGTACAAGGTTCACCGTGGAGACAAAGGAATCGCTCCAGGAGCTGCTAACCCACGATCGTCAATTGTTCCGGCTAGCTACTGAGCACCAAGAGCACGGTTGATCGCTGAGGGTGGGTACATTCTGTATCGATGTAGTCAGCCTCAGTCAAAGATTTCTATGGGAAAGACAGGCAGGTACTAAATGGAACATTCCTTTAGTATATTGCCTGCAGACAACAAAGTGGTTTTGAGTTTCTTCCGAACATCATATTTCGTGCCAAAGGAAATAAAAGTATTTCTGCGCTCTTGAACTGTCAGGCCGAGCAATATTAGTTTGGTCTCAAAGCTCAAGCAAAGAAATTACGTATGAAGCTATGTCTCGATGGGTTGATGAAAGCCTTACACGATAGCAACAAGGATCATATTTTTCAGTGCAAAAATGCATGAACCACACGTCCCATTGAGGGCGATTATTTCGAAGAATGGCACTTGGCACAGGTAAGTCGCTTTGTTTGCCACGAGACACACTGGGGCAATTTACAATCACGAAAAAACACATTAGGCAGGGTTTAACCACGGTAATGCCCACAGGTCAAGCGATAATATTTTCCAATGATCCAGGTGAAACTTGCAGGTCGCCATCGTGTCAGGCGCGCTTAGTTATGGTTGGACGTCGCTTTCGGTCCAATTCTCCCAAAATCAAATTCCGGATGTGGCCGGGGTCACATTGTTTGTAAGGACGCGGACCAAATTGGGAGGTCGCCATAGTGTCGGCCACGGACAATTATGGTTGAACATATATTTTAGTCCAAATCGGCCAAGGTCAAATTTTGGGGGGTGGGCGGACCAAATTCCCACAATGGCCCGGGCTAAATTTGGAGGTCGCCATCATGCGGAGTACGATCAGTTAAGGTTGGAGATCGGCAATGGCCAAAATTGGCCAAAGTCAAATTTCAGGGCTGGGCCGGGCCAAATTTTGGAAATGACTGAGGCCAAATTTGGAGGTCGCCATTGTACCGGGCACGGTCATTTATAGTTGGACATCGATTTTGGTCGAAATCGGCCAAGGTTGATCTGTCAAAGTCAATTTGCTGCTATGTTGCGCTGTTTGAAGGTCCATACTTCAAACAGAACGAAAGACGAGACAAAAGGAGACAAAACAAGCGCTCACTGACGACTGGCATATTTTGTTCCAAGAAGCACACGAACCTATATAGATTTAAAAAAAGAGCGAAAACTAAATCGAGCTGGAATTGGTGCACAACACAGCATGACACAGAAAAGGCACCTGCCTAGCCGGACTATTATGTGCGCTGTTACGGCTCGGGTAGAGTGACCAGTTGCTGATGCAGGGTAGCGTTTTTTGACCGAAGACGATGAGGAAGAATAGAAGCTGACATATGGGAACGATAAACACAAACAGGTTTACTGGCACTTGAGAAAAAACTTATTTACATATTTTAAGGAAGAAAGAATAAACAGCCAAGAATAGAGAGTTTATAGCGTCGAGAGACTGGATGAGCCTTTATCTCCAAGGCCCAGAGCGTTCGTCCTCACTCAGGCCGCCTGTTTAATTCACTCAGGCTTCGCCCTCTCACCACACGCGGTACAGATCGGAAGAGTCACCGCACATAGCACGCGGAGCCCCGTGGGAATGGGCGAGGGGATTGGGAGGTCCTTTACTATGTCCCCGAAGCTGTATGTCCATCCAAACAGAGGCTCTTGTCAGTCACGGTTAATTATGGGAAGGCGCCGTTTCCTTCTCCTGTCGTCTGACCATCGTCGGTCGCGTCTTGCGAGGAAACAAAAGGAACGACATCATCCCACCTTCCTGAAGAGCGTGGGAAAGATTCCGCAGGCAAGCTCCCAGCACATCTTTTTTTCGTGGGGTCCTCGTGGGGTCGAACGATCGATCGAAATTGCCACCACCGCGTGGTCATCCCGGTCGATGGAATCTTCGCTTTAATCCGTTCCGGCTGGTGCGCATCCCGATCATAGCAGTCCCTCCGCCGCCAGACAATACGCCCGGCAGATGAGCTGCTCCTAAGCAGCTCGGCTGACTGGACGTGCGGGAATGATCTCACGTTCCGCAGTCCTCCAGGCCTCTTCTCATCATGGTGTCTGAAGTCCAGCTCTGGAAATTTCTCTGCTGGGCGAGACAAACGGAACCACAAATGCCAAGCCACACACAACAAAAGCATGTGCCATATGTAGACCTCGGCCCTGCCAGACCGTCAACAAATCAAAAATGATTACTCTGCAGAGATCCCTCTAATATCCCTCTGAACTTAAGCCAGATTTCCCCGAATGAACACGAAGCGCGAACCGGATGCAAGGTTCGGGTGTTCGGACCTCTCAAAAGGGAACATGCGCAACACTTCAATGCAAACGGGAAATTTATAATTGGTTTGGGATTGGTCGGTTAGGTGGAAACAATTTTGGACGTCACCCGGGCAGGGAGCAATCGACCGAGAAGTAAGACAGAGACCAATTTTGCCCCAAACTATTCTCCATTTGTAACCAGCACAATTGCGGTCTTCGTTTATGTCCTTCATGACATCAAACACTACGACACCTGCTGTAAGTGTGCAATCCCTACGCTACGACACCTGCTGTAAATGCGCAAAACTTTACTACGACACCTGCCGTAAATGTGCTAAAATTGCACCGCGAATTATAATACCATTTTAACCAACTGCAAAACTTAAATACTGCAGGTAACTTTACTTGCAGAACCACCTAACAACGCTGACAATATTACACCTCAGAATCTCAGTCTCGTGGTTTTCAAAACTCGTCCGCGCTGGCTCTTCCAGAGCAAAATATACATTGTGGAGCTTGCGCTCGTCGCTCCAGCCGTTGTAGCGGGCGACCCGACCCGCTCGAAGGTCTCCAGCCAACCGTCAGCGTCTTTCAACACGTCGCCTTGAAAAGATGGCTGTGTTCGCGGTGGGTGGCAAAGGATTGGCACCAGGTGAGGGGTGTAAGTTGTTAGGGCAATTGGCCTCAACTGGCTAGGCTGGATCGGCGCCAGGGGCCTGGTGTCAGTTGGACTCGGTGGCTGAGGCTGCGTGGGTCTTGTGGGCAGTGGAAGAGGCCCAAACTCAGGCGAGTCTACGCGGTTACGGCGGCAGGGTCGATGGTGAACCGGTGTGAGGTCCGTAGTGATGCCGTACGGATTCCGCAGGTCGGGAAGCTAACCCAGCACCTCCACAAAACTGTAACGTGCAAGGCGATTTGAACCACCGGAGCAGCGCCGCGAATTGTCCACGGAACGCCATCGCCCATTCGGCGCGACGCCTTGATCGTCGTAGAAAACTGTCGGGGACTTTAGGAGGCCTCTGAAAACAGAAAACACAGACGCTCCTCCACACTAGCACTCGAAGACAGCTGCAGTTCATTGGCACCTGTTCAGAAACGAACGACAATACTCCGATGCAGAAAGGGCGCCTGCGCGCGCCATCTGCCGGGCCAGCGCCCCGCATGGCGAGGGGGGGGGGGGGGGGGGTGTTAGTGAGACCCACACGATGGCGCTACGACTGCACTCCATGAACGGAGCATATATAACGGGAACGCATGGTACTCGCTTCCTATCAACATCTGTCATTTATTTACGTTATCTGAATTGCTCATGTACACCTCAGCACAGATCTTGAACATACGTTTCTAAGAAACCCGTGCATTGACTACACGCGCTTTAATCGATGTTCAAACGTAATGCAATAACGACAAAAAAAGAGCCGACGTTGAGCAGTGGAAACGTCACAGTCTCGAAAGCCAAAGGCCCTAGTTCGATTTCCGGCCTAGACCCCGTTTTTATACTCATTGAGTGTGCGTGCCCTCTGATTTTCACGTAGCCCCCGGATATTTCCGACGCGCACTGCCAACAACTACTACTACTACGACGTCGACGGCTTTTCGAACCAAACGAGCTCTATACGCTGTCACGTAATAATATAACTACCTCACAGTACGGCGTTAGAAAGGAAAGGTCTACAGAGTTGGCGCTGTTGTACCAGAAGGAATAGATTCTGCAAAATTTAGAAGACAAACAAATTTCATCGGCATTTTTGTTGCTTTCATTCAGGCTTTAGATTATATTAGCCGTAACATTTTATCTGAAAAACCGAATCACCATGGCATATGTAGTCATGTTTTGGCACTGTTGAAAACCTACCTATCAAATAGATTTCAGAACGTTGAAATTAATAGATTAAGTTCCCGCAAAAAAACAGTCACTGGAGTTCCACAGAGCGGTGTTTTAGGTGCTGTCCTATGTAATTTATATATTAAATATATGGTACACGTATGTTCAGATACTAAGTTCATTATATATGTCGATGATACCAGTGTTCTGGCAACATCATCTTCTGAAGGTGAAGGAGTCCTTAAAGCAAACAGTTTTTTTCTAAATGAGACTTGTGGACTTGTAATACCTGCGCTACACGGACACGTTCGAATGACATCAGAGACGAATGGCACTCGAGACTTGGAATGGCATTCGGACTCGACAGACTTCCGCGGCGCTACACGACACTTTCCAAGCGCATTTTGAAATTTCCTCAGTTCGTTTTCAGTGTACGATGACGACGGCGGCGGTGGTCACACTAGTGCGACAAAGACACTGTCACGGTCAACAGCAGCATATATGATTGTAGTGGGACAAGTTTTTGAGGCCAACGACACCGACGAATCCGAACGGCGGACGGTCAGCCTTCATGTCCTCGGCAGGCTGGCGGCTGAGCTAAAACACGTTGATGAGGCGACGGTGTGAATATATTCGCCCTTCTACCTTATACATATTATTAACAAGCGAAACTAACGGGTATATTTCACATGTGCACACTTAAACACTCACCAGCTATAAGCGCTTGCCAAATTAATTTTAATCGATGGCGACTTCCTTCCCCTCCGCGATGACTAGGCGTACTGAGTCCGCAGGGTTACGTCGGTTAATTCGGCTGTTGTGAAGAGCGAATTCGCAAGTTTTAGCGAATGCAAATGATCAACGATTGTACTTTTGACAACAGTGACCAGAAATCAACTATTGCACACATCGCAGGGCGCGCATACAATGAACGGGAAGCGCCGGTGTGACCCAGACTGCCGAGCACTGCTTTACGGCCAGCAGCAGTCGTCGCCGTTGCTATTTTGTGGATAACAAGTTATGCCTTTTCAATTACCGCGAATGGTCACAAATCATGCTTCTGAATAAAGCAGTTTAAAATAAACTACTGATCGTGTCGGAGGAAATCGGGACAATTAGTGACAAGCGCCGGTCGTAGGCGATGTCAGCAGCTCGGCTGTCAAGTGTTTCTCAGGCGAGCGATAGTATCGGCCCTTCCTCCCACCGATTGTCGTACTGCGTTAACAAGCACGGGCGCAACCGGTACAAAAGAGATGAGCTTATTTATTAGAACTAAAGCGCAGAATGCGTTTTATGTCATGAAAACGAGCGCTAGCTGTTCGTAGGCAGCGATGTAAACAAGAGTGTGAGTGCAGCCGTCCTCATCGGCGCACTGCTGGAGAAATTTCATGCTCATGCGCTAAATGTTCATTGGTGTACTATTACCTTCAAGCACTTACGTAGACATAACGCGAGCTATTTGCTAAGCAAAGAGCAGGAAAAAGCGAGCAGCGGGTTTCAAAATGAGCAGCCGCAGAACCGAAAGCAGTCGCGCGGCTGTGGGCGAGGCGAAGAGATGGCGGCGGCAACGCCTATTGGCCGGTTCGGGCTGTGTTCGCGTTTCGAAGGCATTCCAAAATCTGGAATGTCTCCGCGGACCTCCGTCGACTCGAATGGCATCTGAACCGAATGCCGTCGAAAAATTTCGTGTAGCAGCGTAAGTTCGGCAGTCAAGCCAAATGACATTCGGTTGGAAGGCATTAGAACCGCCATTTAGTTTAGAGAACTACAACAAAACGAGCCTACTGAAGATTCAAAGGCTACAGAAAGAATATTACGGATCATCCAAAATGTGGAACACACAGCAGCAACTTCTCATATTTTTCATTCCTAATGTGCAAAAAATAAACATTTATATGAGTAGAAATTATGTCGGCAGTAGTAGCATTTAAGTATCGAAAGATAGAGTTCTACTTCAGTGAAATTACAGAATTATGCCCTAACAATCCTATTTACAGCGCTCGAATTCCTCAACGAAGGAAAGTCACAAAATGGCGCACAACTTATGGAAAACAAATGCACCGTAATACTTTTCCACGATTATTGAATGTTCTAGAAAAGGAAGACATTGATATATTCAATATGCCGCTCTCATCCATGTAAAAATATTTCGCTGCGTAGTCTCCCCTCAGTAAATCATCATCATCATCATCATCATCATCATTATCATCATCAGCCTTACTACGCCCACCATCGGGCATGTGCACGGAGCGACTCGGCGCCACCCCCCTGTCTGAGTGCCGCCTGGCAAAATGAATGATTTAGGTACCGTTATAAAGTCATCTGTACTCTATCGATTTTGGGATGATCTACAAGCGGATACGACTCGACTTATGAATGGCTCGAATCAAATAGGGCACAAATTAATGCTTCAAAAACTAAACTTGTTTGCTGACAAAATTCGCACAAGATCGTACGAACTTACAGTTAGATTCTCCTGCACCCATCAACGTGCATACCTTGTTTCTGCATACTAGTGACTTGTGTCTCTTATGTGAAATACCTTGAAACACGCATTGCCCACGTTATGTCATCAAACACTCACTTGACGATACCCAGCAAAAAGCTCCGAAGTGTTGCTTGTGTCTTGTACTGATTAAAAAGATTTCTTCCCTTATCAGTTGGAAAATTTGCCGCATATGGCTTGAACTACAGTATTCTGATATATGAAATGTGTTGTTTTTTTATTCGTTGTATTATGTGGAACTTCGGAGTTAACCGTATCTTATGCAACACAGGCAAATGTTCCAGACGAACTAGTAGGCAAGTCGGTTACGCATTTCTATTTGACCACAGAGCAGCATAAAAGAACGAGGACCAACCGAGTAGGCACGACAGCGCATTGTTTACTCTACTCTGTCTGTTAGTGTTCTCTTATGCGTTGTGATGAAGCAGGCGTAGCTAAAAGTGCGTTATGGACGATACCAGCAAGGAATAATGAAAGTGGTTTCAGAACAGCTCGTTTCCTTTCATTTGCCACGTTATTCAAAGACATTGCTGCTTTAAATTACTGTTGAGTATATGAATGTAGAGTTGTAAATGATAATGCTATTCCTATAATGCACTCCAAGTGTTACAGTCTCTTGATGATGCATGCTAATTTTGGCAAAGCTCTAATATGTTATCATATTCCGTCTATATTAATTGAATTCCCAGATGAACTAGTCGCCTGTCGTAATCGTAGAGCTGCTTGCTACTGTGAGGTCTTGGGAAATGTGTTGATTAAAAGTTGATCTTCTGACCTATTGTCTCTTATTTACGCGATAAATTTACTGTGTATTCTGACGAGGTTTAATTATATATAGTTATGCACAAACTGCAGCTCCTGCCGGTAGCGGCCCCATAAGCCCGCCTGTGGCTTTGGCGTGTCCGCACAACTTATCTGTATCTACGGTGAATAAATATTTTTTATTATTATTGTGTATCATACCAGATCTCCTTTTTCTAAGCGGCAACATTGCCGGAAGCGTCTCTTATGGTGTTGACTCTACTCTATCAGGCCACCAGTATGACCAGACATTTTTATTGTTATGGGAAGATACTTGCTTACACGCTCACGATGATATTCAGTGCTTCCCAAACAATTCAGGAGCACCAGATAAGTTAACTATTGACATTCACCCCTTCGCTATGATGATTTCAAAGACAATCTTTCCAGTATTAAACATTTTTGGTTCTACTTGAAAAATGCCCTCTGTGATTGTTTACATCATTTTGCGCCAAAGATGTTCAAGAAGTCCTGTAACCGCAGTCTGTTGGCTGGTAGAGAGACTTTGCACTCGCAGCGAAAGCTAACACGCCTGCAGAAACAATCAAAATTAGCCTCCATTTGCACGGCTGCAGTTATGTAAGATATGTCTCAACCATCGACTTTCACTTAGCAGAGTAATTTAGTACCATGTTCATCAAAACACCGCCTGAAAATTTTTCCACGTCCTGGATCCTAGCCGGCCATGTCACAGTGGCGGGCTTGGACCCAGCAGTTCGACGACGATCGCTTGGCTTCCGGCCTCTGCGAACCGTCCGGATAAGCTCATGCTTGCGTGCTTCTTTACACAACGGAGTGGCAGTCTCGGGAAATGTTCGCAGCGTTTGAACTCATCCACGTTGAATGGAAATACCTCGTTGTTAAAAACTCCAGGGGCATTCAAGTTCCGCCTTAAAATATTGCGTAATAGCGTTGTTGGGTACCTTCAGCCGCACGGCGTCCTCTTTGCATATTGGCGCGAAAGTTTATACTGTTTGTTCGTTCTTGAAAGCTGCACACGCGTCTTCCCTCAGCAACAGAGCGATAAGACAGGGCCGCAGTTACGTCGCGGCTATCCGAGGAACGCCCCCTGTCCACCGCAGGGGAAACTAAACAAAGCAATTAACCTGTGGAGGTCAGGCTGCCTGACGAGGAACCGAGGAAGATCCTCCAGCGACCACGCCATATGCAGACGCCGCACCCAAGAAGCCAACGCCGCATACAAACAGAAGCTCAGCCACGGCGCTATCTGACTTCAGAGTGACGGCGCCATGCAGACAAGCCCCGACAACACGTGCGACCCATGATTAACATACCGGACGAAGCCGTGGCCATACGCCGAGGACGACGTGCAACGCAAGGGACCGGACATCAGACATGGAAGTGGCTATCGACGGTCGTATACAGTTACCGCCCTAGTCGACACAGGAGCCGATTATTCAGTGGTAACGAAACATTCGCCGCGCAGCTGAGAAAGGTCGCCACTGCTTGGGACGGCCCATATGTTAACACCACAGGAGGCCACCCCATTACGCCATCGGGACGATGCAAAGCGCGAGTGACTGTCATGGGACATACGTATCCTGTGACTTTCGTAGTGTTGCAGCAATGTTTTCGCAACATCATATTGGACATTTATTTCTAAATTAACATCAGGCAATCATCGACCTTCGATCCAAGCTCATCACGGACAGAGGGACAGCGTTCACGGCGCAACTAACGCAAGCCATCCTGCGTTCCAGCCAAGCCAGCCAACGGAGGACAAGTGGGTGTCATCCCTACACCAACATGCTATTGGAGCGCTTAACAAAACCATCGCTCACATTCTCGCCATGTATGTCGATGCCAAACACAAGACGTGAGACGTCATCCTGTCTTACGTCGTCCTCGCCTACAACACCACAGTGCAGGAGACTACTCATATGACGCCTTTTAGATTCGTCCATAGGAGCGAGGCCACAGCCACGCTAGACGCCATGCTGCTGAACGTTACCGAAGAAGATGACGTCGACGCAGCCGCTTATTTTCAAAGCGCAGAAGAAGCCCGGAGACTTGCCCGATTAAGGATCACAGACCAGCAGCGGATCGACACCAGACTTTACAACCTGCGTACACGCGACGCGGAATGCAAACCAGGAGTCCGAGTCTAGGTTTGGACGCCCATTCGCCGCCGGGTATTGAGTGAAAGACGTTTGCGCCGCTATTTCGGCCCGTACAAGGTTCTTCAATGATTAGGTGAACTGGACTATGAAGTCGTGCCTGATGAAATGACTGCATCCCAGCGTTGCGCACGACCAGAAGTTGTCTATACCTTCCGTCTAAAGCGCGCTAATGAACGCTGCGTTTCCACTCTCGATGCTCAATTCGCACCGTCCTCTTATTTGTATCTAGTCACTTTATTTGTTTTTAAAGCATCGGTCTGATGCTCCTTTGATAGGAGACTCATGCCGCGAATCTGTGTACTATCGGTTTCTTCATTCTTCTAAGCTGCCGCCCTCCGGCGTTATCGCGTTGTTTGTGATACAACACACGACCAAATTTATCTCGATTGATCGCATCCAGGCGGCGCCGAATTTACGTTGTTCCAGAATGTTGGAACCTTGCACGCCTTATCTCGAAAGTCACACTATCAGCTTTAAATTCAGCACAGCCGAGAGTGGCGAGGATTCTGTTCGACGTCCGCCAAGCACACTTGTTGCTTTCTCCACCGCCGAGCCGAGTTCATTGTGGGCGCAGGTCAGCCCAACAAGCAGGGCTCACCAGCCTGGCATCAGGGCTCAGCCTGGCATCGTTCAGGATGTGACGTCAATAGGAAAGAGCGTTTTAGCTACTACAAAATGGTAAGGTCTGAAATCAGCTCGTACTTGAAAAGGGAACGGAAGTGGATAGTGAAGGGGAAGTCCATTACCGAGTCAGCGGTAAGAGGGAAAATGGAAGAATTCAGGATAGAGCTGCAGAATAGATATTAACCTTTAACTGAGGAAGGCGGTGTTAATCTCCATACAATGAGCGATAATCTGAGAGTCATCATTACGGAGTGCGCAGTAGAAGAAGGCGGTACGACGTTTCGACAACATATCGGCAAGCTATCAAAGGAGACGAAAGATCTAAGAAACGCCAAAGCATGAGGGCATTTAACCCTACAGACAGAATAGAACTAGCAGAGCTATCTAAGTTAAAAAATAAGCATAAGGTAGCCGACATACAGAAGTTTAATACGAAGAGAATCGAGCATGCTCTAGAAAACGGGGGTAGCCTAAAAGCGGTGAAGAGAAAACTTGGCATAGGTAAAAACCAGATGTATGCGTTAAGAGACAAGGAAGGCAAAGTTATTAGCAATATGGATAAGATACTTAAAGCAGCCGAAGAGGTCTACACGAATCCAAACACTAGCCAATGTAATCAGAACCTTAATGAGAGAGCCAGTAGCGCACAGCAATGCGTCATACCGCCAGTAACGAAAGAGGAAGTAAAGATAGCCTTAGGTAACAGCACATCTGTCAAAGGACGGAGGGGATTGTGCTAGAAAAAGTAGCCACTCTGTATGCGCAATGTCTTATGGCCTCTACCGTACCAGAAGCTTGGAAGAACGCAAACATTATCTTAATATATAAGAAAGGAGACTTCAAAGACTTGAAAAATTATAGACCGATGATCTCAATGTCCGTTGCATACCAGGTATTTACTAAGGCAATAGCTAGTAGAGTGAGGGCAATCTTAGACTTTAATCAACCAAATAATCAGGTAGGATTTCGTAAAGGATGTTCCAAAATATATCGTGTTCACGCTATCAATCCGGTAATAAATAATTCAGGAGCGTAAATTGCTGGGCTAGTTGGTTCATAATGTTGTCAGGGTGGAACCAGCGGAACACAGCGGTGTGGTGTGGTGTGTGTACCTCCTTTTCTTGTCCTGCGTCTGTGTTCCGCTGGTTCCACCCTGACAACGGTAATAAATAAATGCGCAGAATATAACCAACCCCTATATATAGCCTTCATTGGTTACGACAAAGCATATGACTCAGTGGAAATGTCAGCAGACATAAAGGCATTGCGAAATTAGGCTGTAAAAGATCCTTATGTCAAAATAATGACAGATATATGTAGCAACTGCACAGCTAGCATAGTTGTCTATAAAATTAGCAAAAAAATCCAATAAAGAAAAGCGTCAGGCAAGGAGACACGATCTCGCCAAAGCTATTCACCGCCTTATATAGGAGGTATTCCGCGGTCTGAATTGGCAGCAGTTGGGGATAAGAGTTAATGGAGGATACCTAAATAATCTGAGATTCGCTGCTGACATGCCTTGCTCAGTCACCCAGAAAGTGAACTGAAAATCATGATCAATGACTTGGACAGGCAGAGCATAACAGTGGGTCAGAAAATTATCATGCAGAAAACCAAAGTAATGTTCCTCAGTCTAGCAAGGGAAAAACAGTTCACAACTGGCAGCGAGGTGCTGGAAAAAAATGCGTCTACTTAGGGAAAATAGTGGCAACTGATCCGGATCATAATAAGGAAATAACTGGAACGATGAGAATGGGGTGGAGCGCATACGGCAGGCTCTCTCAGATAATCAATGGCAGTTTACCAATATCCCCCAAGAGAAAAGTGTACAACAGGTCTATCTTACAGGTACTCACCTACGGGGCAGAAACATGGAGACTTACGAAAAGGGTTCAGGTTAAGTTAATCACAACGCAGCGAGCCACGGAAAGAACAATGACATGTGTAACGTTAAAAGGCCGGAAGCGGGCAGAAGGGGGTGAGGGAACAAACGCGGATTAATGACATCCTAGTCGAAATCAAGAGGAAGAAATGGGCTTGGGCAGGGCATGTATAATGCGAAGGCAAGGTAACCACTGGTCACTAAGGGTAATAGAGTGAATTCCAAGAGAAAGTAAGCGTATTTGGGGGTGGCACCAGGTTAGATGGGCGTTGAGATTAAGAAGTTTGCAGGTGTAGGGAGGGCTCAGCTGGCAAAGGACAAGGTTAATTGCGGAGACATGGAGACATGGGAGAGGCATTTGCACCACAGCGAGTGTAGTCAGGCTGGTTATGATCATGATGATGTTGATGATTTTGGAAGGGCGTGTGTCCTCGTGATAGGAACAGCGTAGCAGATGGCGCTCTCCCTTCGTGTGCGTGCGCGAACTCTCGCCATATTGCACCCTTATCGGCATTGGGGTGTCATTAGAAACGGCAGATGACCCTACCGAGTGGTTCGGGCAGAAATCGTCGCACTCGCGCAATCGTTGAGAGATTTGAGAGTATGCGTGTATTCCACGAGCTGTAATAGCGTGCTGTTGCAGCTGTTGACCAGGCCTTTGGGTCAGTTTCTGTACAAAAATGCTTCTGGAAGCTTAATTTAAAATCTCGGTTTCACCAGGTTCGACTAAGCTGGCCATCGAAAAGCTAGTGGCATTCATGAAGGCTTTCGCAGATGCCGCCTTATGAAGCTTTCATTCGGGGTCACTTCAGCGCCGAAATATTTGAAAAAGAAAGTGTCAGCAAAATTTTCACCCCTTCCAGGTGTTCTCAACTTTGTGGCAAAAAATCCGGGTGATCGCCCATATCAGTAAGGTGCATGCGAAAAACCGCCAGCTGTAATGAGACGTCTACCTGACCCCAGCATTATCATGAACTAACCGAAACTCCTGTCACGAGTAAATTATGTATGCTTTCTGATGATCATCCGGAGCAAATAGGCGTACAGCTTGACCCAGCAGAAGTGGAAGCAGTTAAGCGTCTAAGGCACATAGCACTTCGGCTGAACTCAGAAGTTTGGCAGGCATGGTAAAACTGTAAGAGCGCTCTTTTGCTGCAAGAGAATGAATAAGTTTAGGAGGATTGCCTCCTGAAATTAAAAGAGACCAACATGAAGGCTCTTGTTTCTGTAAGCAGTCGCGCAAAGCAAGAAGCGTTTTGCGTAAGGTGGATCGATAGGTTCTTTATTTACATGCCAGTAACAATGCATCAGCAGTAGGCAGCGGAAGGAAATTGATGTCAGCGAGATGTGACTGCACTCAGTTTCAACCGCTGTCAACCATTCTGTTGAGCTGCAAGATTTTAAGTTCGATTCTGTGTTAACTAATCACATTTTACATTGTGCCATCATTGTAAAGATGAATAGAGAGTAGATTGTTACTGCTGCAGCTTGAATTTGGCTGTAGCAAGAAATTCCCCGCTCTTCGTTCCTTTTTTACTTATTAAGCGACTTCATTCAACTAGTGCGCCGATCCGGCATGTTAAGATTACGGTTATGCTGCCGCCGAAGCAAAGGCTATTAGACATAATAAGAAGACAGTACATGCGAGTCTGAAGATTTGTGTGTCAAGTATTTACACTTCTTGGAAACTCTGCTTTTTACGAACGACAAACAACTGTGATGTCCATTTAAGACTTAGCTGCCTAAATCACGATGATGAACATTCAAAACAAGTAAAGAAACCTACTTGGAAACATGCAGGCTCTTAGTAAAGTGACTATAACAAAAGCAGCCATCATGCAGACGTTTGCGGGTGCTAATTGAGACAGGAAGGAGTGTGAATGCAGCAAGAGAGGTCGTTCAGCAAAGCGCAAGTTTGGGCGAGTTGGTAAGTATTCAATTTTGCTCACAGCGCAACAAGAAAGGGACACGAGGCGAAAGGTCAGGTGCGTCATGTGTCGCCGCCTATACCTTGCGAGGCGGGGATGGTATATCAGGTCCCCTTCTCATGCGGTGCCCTGTACATTAGTGAAACTAGAAGGTGTGTCAGCAAACGTCTTTTCGAGCATGAGTACAGAAGAAAAAATGATCCCCTCTCCCACACAGGCGCCCACTGCAGGAAATGCCAATGGCAGCATGAGAAAGATTATGCAGCAATGAGATGAAAAGGTGCCAGCGGACTTTTAGATGTGAGGAGTGCAAATGCCTTCCTGACTGCAAGAACAAGCGCATCCTGTTCCGACACAGCGATAAACTAACACGCGAGGTAAAGGAGGCTTTCTATATTCACCTCAAGGATGCGATGCGTATTAGCAGCCCTTCAATTGCACTATCCGAGAGGGAGTTATCTGATCTCCCACGTGCCTTCCAGAAAAACTTTGTTGTCTTGATAAGTCTTGAATTGTCTGTATATATACGCTTTTCTTTCTTCAGTAAAAGACCAGTTGATGGTCAGGGGTTGTTTCTGTTAGTCTTTTGTCTTGTGTCTCGTTCTTGTAGCACTTTGAGCAAAATGAAGAACAGAGATTATGAGCAAAGGGAACCACTTCTTTAAGATAAACAGCCGCTTAAAATGTTGCTTTATGGCGTTTTTGTGCGTGTGCGATCGATTTCCGGTGAGGGTTGTTTTGTTCCTCTGCCAAAAATCAAACTAAGCCAAACATCAAACTAAGCCAAACTTTCGTTGGATCACAGTTGTCCAAAAAAGTAAAACAGAAATGAACGGGGACAGAATCAACTGCGTGAAGGTTCGCTAGTTCTACAGAGAGCCGTTGCGGCGGAAAGGTTGTATCTAGTGTTCTCGTGCTGGGAAACCGACCTATGGTCCTGTCGTGTTTGTTTCTCTTCTGTCCCCGTATTTCGCGCCGTTATTTTTGTGAATCATGAACCAACTAACCCAAACTAGAGTTCTCCATGAATCGGCGCTGCGGCACTTCTTTCCTTGTAGTAACAGAGAATGACGATGAGGTATCGCAATCACTGATCAAAGTGATTGTCAAAATGGTTATACGCCAAGACAGAACAAGGAACTATGTCGAAGGCGTGCTGAGATGAAACGATGATTTGCAGGGCTTGTATCTTCTCTGGTGTGCTTTTACTTCTATGCAGGTGCTCACGCTGCGAAGAAAAGGGTGAGCAATATTAGTTAAAAGTTTCTGACATCAAATGTTACCAGTCATATGCTAAACACATCGACACTCAGCTGTTAAGCTTAAATGCCTCTCAGCGGAACTTGGCAGAATAGCTGCCCCTACGTCAAAACTTTAGCTGGCACGTAAAGCAATTAACAATATTACCGCTATAGTGCAGTTACCTCCGCTGACGCCTGCCTTCTAGTTTTGAAAATTTTAAAACACAATAACTAGAGGCTTGGAAGAACTACGAAATTTAAACAATAAGATATGTTAACACAGTTGCTTACAAATGTGGTCCGGTTGGTCCTATTCGGGTTAACAGGATGATCGGGAAAGTTCCTTGAGAAAAAGGCCGGGATCCTGCGAGACATTACATTCTGCATGTTAGAACGACGTCATTTCGCAGACAATTCTGTCTCATACGCACATAGGAATTGTAATTGTTATAAATGCGCTGTGAACCAGAGTAGTGGAATCGTATGGGGTTCATCCGGTTACTGAATACTTGAATTACGTAAACACCTATAGATGTCGCGCCAGAACGAAGCCCTATGCTTGCTGGGGCTCCCGTGAGCGTCAGTATAGCATTCAGACGGAGCTCCTGCCTTGTGGCCGTATTTTAAGCACCTTGCGCATTGTAAGGCTTGCACGCTGACATGGTTTAGGTTCTTTTTTTTCTGAAAAAACGTGCCATAAAATTCTAGAGCCAAGAGCATTCACTGTAGAACCCACTGCACTGCTTTTCACGCTCTCTTAGCAGCGTGTTTGATAGTGGAATCATCGCCACTGTCAGGTTTATCGTGCACCATAATTTTCAAATCACAAATTCCTTGAAAGCCCCAAAACATGTTTTTTGACATCACTTTGGTTAGTGGTTCTCTGCTGAAGCCTGGCTATTCGACGACAGAGAAGGATTCCCTTGCCCGTGCTAAATCGAAATCCCGCGCCTGCCTCTACGGCGACAGTTCAAGATGGTCAGTGAAAACTACGCATTGTGGCAGCGACGACTCCGTGGTGCTAGCTCGCCAGTACGGATGATCCCTCCGACTGCCTCGCTCAATGGAGCCCGCGCCTCCAGGAGCCCGACACAACCACCGTCTACAAATCTTGACGCAAGCACTCTGACGCCGACTGCCTGTCACGAGCCCCTGTCGACAAGCCGCGAGAACAGGACGATGAGGACATCTTTTTTTGGGATTGCGAAGCACACAGGACTTCGCACAGCACCAGTGCTCGGACTCTGATCTAAATGACTCATGCAGTATCTTAAAGCGAAGGCTTCTTCATCTCCAGCAGCGCTTAAACGGGGTTTGCCCTCTTTCTCTATGAAAAATAGCATCGTTGTGAAGAACAATTCCGCGTACTTTCTCGTCGTTCCCAAAAGCTTACAAGAAGACTTTCTGCAGTCTTCTCGTAAACCGTCGCAAGTCTTCTCATGGCGAAACAACAGTTGGGCGCCTCGGCTTCACTAGCACCTTTCGTCGCCTTGCAGAGAAGCGCTACATGGTCATGACTATCCGCTGCCGTCGCACGGTAGGTGAAAACTTGCCAGAATTGTCTACGATTAATGCAAAAAAAAAATCTTTCGTATTATTGAAAACCTACTGTACCAGAGCAAAGTGATTTTCTTAAAATTATATGATATGATATGATATAATTTTCTTAAAATTCAGCAAATATATAACCAAGAACAATTAAAACACTTTTATTTTAGTTATCGAAGAAAATGCATGACATTCACTGAAATATCGAACTTCGAACAGTCTGCACCAGCACGATTAACTCTCCAAACAGATCTGTGGAAACTTCCCGCTGGCAGACGACGCAAGAAGAGAGGACGCGACAAAAACTGAGCTGTGCGTTCAGATTGTTCCGAATGTCAAACCAACTTGCCCAGCTACAAACCCTGCCACAAAGATCCGGCACCTGAAGGTGGCGGGTCTTCTTGCGAGCCACGCTCCTTCATATACTGCCTCCACGCAGGGTCCATACCATTGCTGTCTACTGGACTTCAGAAAATCAGCTAATCTATTTTCATTTCTTCAATCATTACTGCAACCTTCTTCACACCTTCGCCCACTGATGCCCCGAGGCAATGATTCACGTATAAAAAAAACAGCGCACGAATAGGGACGAAAAAGAAGCAACACACACAGTGCCGATTGCAACGAATAAGAGAACATGGAAAACAGAGGGCGCCCAATGCAGACGAAATGTGACGTAAAACATTTTGCCTAGCGCTACCGGTTGCAGTATTTTGTTGAGATCGTCAAACAAGCGGTGTTTTACGTCAGAAGCGTGAATTGCTGAGCGAGTCGGTTATTCATGTTCTATCAAAAAACCTGCGAAAATGAAGAGGCAGAACAAGAAGGCGGCACACACACATATTGTCGCCGGACTTGCAACTGATTTATTTTATGCTCATAAATGTGCTTTTCAATGCTTTTGAAGCCATGTTTCTTGCGCAAGCCCATATGGAAATGAAAAAAATCAAATCCGGTCGTCATTCCTTCTCCGTTAATAAGCGACACTCCTTCTCTGTGATAAGAACAGACGGATGCAGGACCGCGCATTCCTTTTGTTTAAAAATTCTTCAATCAGTTCTCGCAGTGCTTTAATTTCCCCCTGCCAACAATGCTCGTGCGTTGAAAGACGGGCGATCAGTTGCTGCACTCCTTGGGATGCAAATCCAAGTTGTTCCCTGTGCCCCTCTGCAACGTGTTCGCCTGGTGCCTGAGGCGTTCATTTAGGCATTGCCCAGTCAGCACAATGTATACTTTCTCACACGGCATGGGGATCGAATAAACAACTCCCACCACACATTCCCAACCGCACTCAGTTCGTGGATGTAAATGGCCATGCCTCCAATGTGTTACCGGTTTCGTCCGGAGTGCGTCAAGGAAGGAGTGCTCTATCTGTTATCTTCTGCTTTTTCCTGTGTACGTTTTGTCGTGTGCGCAACGTCATCCCAAGAAAGCGTACTGGAACCTATTCTTTTATTAAATCTATGTTAATCATACAACTAGTGCCGTTCATCCTCATGTTAACATCAGATTGTCGGCGGGCGACTGTCTGCTCATTAAACAAGTTACCGGCCGTGGCGATCAATTTCAGTTGCACAATAGTTTAGCCACACTTAATGAATGGTGCACGGCTTGGTCTATGACCCTAAACACTAAAATAAACGGTTTACTTCGCGTCACGAACAAACCACAGCCAATTTCATTTTCATATTGCATCAATAATACTCAAATAAAGGAAGTCACAAAATACAAATACCTAGGGGTAACTTTAACAAACACTCTTTCATGGTCCAAACACATTAATAACTTTTGGGCATTTGCCTCCCGAAAACTCGGCTTTCTGCATCATAAAACAGAACCTCCTGATTTGAAACTGCTAGCCTACAGAGCTCACATACTGCCGAAATTAGAGTATGTACCCATAGTATGGGATCCTTTTCATCTAAAGCATAAAAATAAACTTGAAATGGTTCAGAGGCGAGCAGCGAGGTACATTTTCAACAAGTTCAGGCCCACTGATTCCCCGTCACAACTCATGGCTGAAAACCATATTCCTACCTTAGAATCGCGAAGAACTATAGCACGACTTAAATTTCTTTTCACGATGTATGACGAGTCGCTGGAATTTCACGGACGGCCATACATTCAACGTTACCTGCCTTGCGCGTCGAGGCACCGTTATGCTCACAATTTGCTGCCTTTCCATACCCGACCTAACTTGTATAAAAATTCTTTTTTTCTCGTACAGTTAGTGAGTGGAATGGTCTCCGCTGTTAAATTTTTTCCAGTAACAATTTTGACCAGGCGCTGCTGCTGTAATTCGCGTCGTGACATTCTGTGCCGAATTTTTTCGTACTTTCATCAGGTTATCGTTATTCTGACCAGTAGCGCATGCAAGTTCATTTCTGTTGAGACTACGTGAAGATCATTCTACAAAACTGAAACGCGTGCTTGCTCACTTTTGTTGTCTTTCACATGTTAAACGCAAGAGAATGTGTATAATTTATGTTAATCGGAAGAAAAGGTTGTACGACATGCCCACCTGCTTGATCTCCTTGAGGCCGCACTATTTCCAAATAAATAAATAAACTTTGTGAACTTCGCTCGGTGGCTGGCCTTGCAGGCTTGCTCTCTTTCACCGCCGGAGATGCGGCCGCAAAGGCCAGAAATTTTAGGAGGGTCGACCAAGTTAACACCAAATTTCTCGTTACTTTTTTTCATGCAGCCCGTGGGAAATTTTACGGATGTATGGATCCCCTCAATGTTTTTTTGTTGCTTCTCCTGGGCTGGTGGAATGGGCTGCGACCTTGCCAAAGTTTTAGCAACGGCAACAACAAAGACGACAGGAAACCAGAAGCTCTTAGGCTGACTACCTGCTCTGCACGGCTTTGCTGCATAACATGCGGGCAACTTTTTTTTTCAGAGCCTTCATGAAACACACGTCTCGCAGTGATGCGTTTAGCCAATTTAAAGTGTACAGGTTTATGAGATAAAAGACTTAGGGGCATAGTTCCATATCTTGTGTCCTTCAGATAAAATCTTAAGTCCTACATCAAGGAACCTAAAGTCCTGTCAGAGTGTAAGGCTTTCATAAAAGCCATGTTCTTAGAACAAGCGATAACAATTTGGTCCGCCACAGGAGTTGGCTGGTCAGATGATAAATTCGGGATAACCGAAAAATCGTTGCTCTATCTAAAAACCTCACAACACGCGTGTCTTGAAGTGCTTCCTGAAGCGCTCAGTCAGACTTTGTGAAGAGCACGTTAAACAGAACAGGCGCAACACTAGAGCCAATACATTTCGATTGTTTTTACACAACATTATTCTCTCTGTGCTGCACAGTGGTGGACCTTACCAAGCCATGATGAGCTCCAAGTGCAATTCCGAGTGCAATTCCGCAATCGTTCTGAAAACAAGCAGCCTCTTACTCTCGAACATTTCGACCACTCTTCTAAATGTACGTCATGGTACTGAATAAAACCAGTCATCAATTTCAGCAAAGATAGCAGCTTTGGCGCTAGAAAATTCATTCCTAAGGCTCCCCACAAAGGAAACTAAGCTCTGCACTGCAAATGAATCCGATGGCACATGTCCCTTGAACGCACGTTGCAGAAATCCTCCTCTGCCATAATGACCCTAAATGGACTGCCGGGCTTGTGCGTCTCCGCAGTGACGAAGACACGCAAAATTTTGGGGGGGATTTGTGGACTTTGATCTAAAGATTATTCAACTTCAACTCATTGAGAAGGCGCAATGCTAACGCCTTCGCTTTACGAAGTTTTAAACCTGGAGGCTTAAATATTATATTTTGCCTACTTTCGTCTCGAACGCAGAAGATAGAAGCAAACCAAATCTGCCTTCCTTATCCGCTTGAAGAAGCCTGAGATCAATCTCTTCGAAGTGGGCGATCAAGAGAGGCAGCTCCTTGCTTATTAGGTTCTCGCTACCCCACGTGTTCAATAAGCAGCCAACATCTTCCGAGACACAGTGGTTCCTATCTTCTGATGGGATTTTTCTGGACCCTCTGACCACACCTCCCAAAATCTCATGTTTCTGTGCCCGTGGTTAAAGGCTGGTTCAAGGCTGAACCACGAGCGCCTGTATTGTACATTCCTTTCTTTGCCCTGTGCTTGAGCAGTTCCGTTATTAGCGATGTTAAACCATATAGCCGTTAACAACACCCTCGTGAAGTTCAAGGCTGAAGTTTGGCCCCATCTTCACAATGTAGTCAAGAGCTCTCGAAAGAGAGGTTCCGTTCAAGTAAATGACCGATGTACCTGTTTCTTCCTTTTTGAGTTTCTTGGGCAGAATTCGTCGAAGTTCATTCCAGTACAGCTTACTCAGGAGCGCAAAAAGGCGACGATGCAGCGAAAAGCTTGCTTGAAGTCGTCAAGGGACGCTAAACCTGGAGGCACAAATGACATAGCCAATCATGCAGGTGCCTATGCTGATGATATAGTTCCGCCTTCGAAATCTTTCAGGTGCGTTTCCAGTGTCCTAGAAAAAGTTGCAGGGACGCGAACAACTGGCGTATTTCTAAAGGTGAATTCTAATTTTGAGGTAATGGGAACAACACATGCCCTACACGTAGTGGAGTCGATTTCTCTGACGCAAGGCAAGGCATCTGTGAAAAAGAACACACGCAGAAAGGAGTCCGGGGTACACGAATAGCAGTTCAGAAGCGTGAATTGCTGGGTGAGTCGGTTATTCATGTCCTATCAAAATCCAGCGACTCGGAGCTGCACTCCAGTCTGTCTTGCAGCTCATCATAGTGTGTCTAAAAACCACCATTGTACAGCGCGGTGACAATAACGTTGTATAAAAACAACTGAAATTTACTGGCTCGAGTTTTGCGCCAGTTCAGTGTAACGTGTTCTTCTCAAAGTTTACAGCTCTGCGGAAAGCACTTCACGACGCGCATGTTGTCAGCGGGTTAGATATATTGAGGATTTTTCGCTTATCTTGAATTAATAAACTGACAAGATAGCTCCTTTTGCTGCCCACATTTTAAAACATCTTGTTCCTTTTTCTGAGAACATGGTTTCTACCGAAGACTTACCCTCTGACAGGACCATTAGGTTCCTTGATTTAGACCTGAATTTCTTACCTGACGGAGAGGTGTGTTGGAAGTATACTCCAAGGACTCAAAAGGCACTTTTGTCGCATGAATCTGCGTTCGAAATTGACTAAACGCAGCATTGCGAACCTGTGTTTCATGAAATCTCTGAAAAAGATGTTGCCCGCATGTTATTTAACAAAGCATTGCCGAGCAGGTGGTCCGAGTAAAAGCTTCCGGTTTCTCGTCGTCTTAGTTGTTGGTCCTTTGTGTTGTGAAACTGTGCCAAAAAAAGTGAAGGTTGAAGACCATTCCACCAGCCCAAGAGAAGCGACAAAAAACCTCAAAATTTCTCCATGGGCTGAAAATAGTGTCCGAAAAAATTGGTTCACAGCAAAATTGGTTCATAAGAAATTTTTGGGACACTATTTGGGACACTGGTGCCTCGAGCCCCCCGGAATCTTTCTGGTCTTTGCGCCCGCATCTCTGGCGGTGAAAGAGAACAAGCCTGCAAGACCGAACACCAAACGAAGTCCACAAAGTGTGCGGTGGGGTTTGTTTATTCGATCCCCATGTCCTGCGAGAAAGTATACATCAGGAAGACGCCTCAGGGAAGAGGCCAACATGTTGCAAACGGTCACAGGGAGCAACTTATGCTTTGAATTCCAAGGAGTTCAGCAATTGATCGCCCCTCTTTCAACGCACGAGAATTATTCGCAGGGGGAAATTCAGGCACAGCGAGAACTGGTTTAGGCATTTTTAATGAAAAATAATCAGATTTCCTGGGTATGTGATACGTCTGTCCTTATCACAGAGAAAGAGTTGTGCTCTTTACCGAGGATGGAATGATGACCGGACCTGATTTTCTCAGTTGCATGTGTGCTTTCCCAAGAAAATGGGTTCAAGCAGGCGTATGAGCAAGCAAAATAAATCAGAGTCAAGTCGTCCGGTGACAGTGTTTGCGTGTGTCGCCTTTTAGTCGTGCGTCTTCGTTGACGCTGGTTTTTGGTAGATGTTTTACATTAGCACCCGTTATTTTCCGCTCTTCGCTGCAGCAGTTTCAAAGACCGCAGCGACATAAATTTCTTTGGATTTTACGATTTTTTTCTAACGTCCTTAAAGTACCACTATGAAAATTACCTGTTACATCCCCCCCCCCCCCCCGTTTGCTTAAACGTTAAATCGGCGCTGTGGATACAGTCAATTAATAATCAAAAGGTCCAAATGTAAGGAAAGAATGTAGGTTGGTGGCTTTATTCACATACTGTTCAACACGAGATTTCAATTTTTTTGCTTACTCCGCTCCTTTGATAGCACATCTATTCATATGTTCATTGTCAAAATCTGCCATTGCAATACTTAGTACAATTGGCTATCGGGTGCAGAGACAGGTGAGCTGTGACGATCACGAGCAAAAGCTGTTCGTAATACTCACTATCAACTGCTTGCCGTGCTGCAGCTCTGAGCAGTCTCAGCTACGGAAGGTTTTGAAGTGGAGTTCTCAGAGACACAAGGAGATGGCCATTGATGGCTCAGTGAAGAGAGTTCGAGAAGAAACAGAAGTGATCAAGAATATGGGCTGAAGTGGTTTCGTGCAGCCATGATGTTGAAGGCGAGCTGGCCTTTGAAGAGCAGCTTTCAGTCTAGTACGGTGTCCAGGACGCTGAGGGATTTGACGATGTCCTCGTCCTGCAAGGGAGCATGGGAACGGCCAGCACTGTGAAAACATGGCAAGCACTTTGCACGGCGAAGCGACATGGAGCGTACGTTAACACTGATGTCAGTACAATAAAACTAGGAAAAAAACAAAACAAAAATAACACGATACCAATGTGTGAACACAAAGGAGGTATCAGAAAAAACGGTTAACTAAATAAAATATCAAGGCACCATCTTGCGTATATCGCTAGGTGTAACTCTGTACAGCCTGACATGAAGCTTTCGAAGCGTCTTCTATATTTCAGTAAAGCTCGTTGCCGAGGCACACAGAGGAAGATTTGGGCAACGAGCGCGGCGCATTCAATACATCTTTTATAAGTTTTACACTTTCGTTAAATAGGACGCCGTTATCATCATTACAAGAAAGAAGCATTTCTCCGCACTGAAAAACAGATGTACAACAGTACAAATTTAAGACATCTTAGCTGCCATGAACATGTAGGATACAAAAATATGCACTGCCGAACAAAACATGTAGCAAACTCGGGTTTCGTTTGGATTGGTTTAGGGGGGTGTAACGTCCAAAAGCGACTCAGGCTATGAGGGAAGGCGTAGTGGAGGGCTTCGTATGATTTCAACCACTTGGGGTTTGAATTTCTGTAACGTGGATTGACACTGCACAGTACGCGGACTTCTAGCATTTCACCTCCATCGATATGCGACCGCCACAGCCGGAATAGAACCCGCACCGCTCCGGTCAGCAGCCGAGCATCATAATCACTGAGCCACAGCGGCTGAAGCACATTCTGTCCCTATAGAACTTACCTGCGCCCAGCTGAGGGTTACATAGACCTGCGCTTTATTCTATTTCAACTTGACTGTGCAAGACATGCTTAATGTCCTTATCTTAACAGTCGCCTGCCCTGTGGGTGCATCGTTATTAAAACAGGAATTCTTCAGTGCAAGCCTACTGAATATTTTTTCAGGAATTTGAAGTTGACAGTTTATTGACAGTTAATAACAAATTACCCGAGAAGGCTAAAGCAAGAGGTCGCAAGGTACAGTCTTCGTCAAAAGTATTAATGCCAAAGGCTTTTCGCTTCACCCGCATAACAGAGCCATTACGGCATTATTAAATACCGGATGACCTTGAAATGCTAGCAGAAAATTTCTTCTTGCGGCAAAGAAGCTTCCTGCTTGACTTGTGCTTTAAATGATCCGCTACACGGAGTATTCCAGGCGCATTCATTTCGGGGCAGCTGAACGCTGTGGCCTTAAGACCTTTGGCTAAGACTGTACCTCTACTGCAGGCCCTGCAGGTGCAATACACTGCGGGCCCTTCAATCGGCCGGAGCAAAAGGTGCAAGAGAAACTCCTCAGCGATCCTAGGCGGATCCTTTCAATATGTTAGCACCCAAACTTCCTTATATTCGAAATTTGCACACTAAACTTCGTTTTATACAGGGTTAACAGTCGAAAGGTTGTTATATCCGAGATATATTAAAAACCTCGTATAGGCAGCATACTTAGTTCGTAGCCTTGCGGCGGGTTGGCACCTGCCCACCGTGGCTGGTGGTCTACCTGGCGCTTGCTCCTGACAGACGGCCGTCGCCATTTACGCTGGCACAGACCCTTCTAATTCTAAGGCGACAATAACAAAACCATAATAACACAATAACACAGGAAAGCACATTGCATGAATCAGAAGAGCAATGGGAGGGGCAGTAAGAAGCAGAGGAAAAACGATTTAGTAATTTCAGGCACCGAAAAGAACGCTCTAGAGGTGACACAAGCGCTAAGACACGTATAAAACAGACATATACAGGGAAGGCGTGTTTGTCGCCTTATTCCGCGCCCTTTCGTTCCTTTAATTTTCAAAGCGTGAAGCAACTAGCCCGCCTTAGCGTTCTTACGCAAAGGGAAGAATTGCACTCAGAGCAGTCACATCACCGCGTTCTGTCATGTTGAACAAGAGTAACCCAGACTTAGAGATGAAAGATGCAAAAGTAGAACGTACAAAAGAGCAGAAAAGGTATCTTACCAGTAAACATGTTTCAATGAACTCGTCGTATGTGACCACGCCGTCATTGTTGAGGTCCAGTTTCTGAAATACGTAAAGCAAAAATTGCTATAATTTCATTGCCTCGGTGCGCTAAATTTATTATATGATGACTTCAAATTTTGCTTACAGCAACAATAAAAAAAACTGAAGCTTGGCGGCAATTTTGCTTGGTAATGAAATAAGCTATAGGGAACTATGTGACACCGCCGATAATACGGATGGAGTATAGTTCACCTGCCCACCTACCACGTTGCATGCTGCGCGGTTGATTTGTGCCGTCGCTAGTGTAGCTGCCGGCATCTATGGTATTTATAAGCGAACTTGCCCAGGAAATCCGTTCGAATCAAACTCTCTTTGCCGTGACTATCTAGCGTTGAAGAGTGCCAGTTACGATAGAAATATGGCTTAAGTAGCCAGTCTCACGAAAACACAACGTTCTGGGAGGGAACTGTTCAGTGGAACGAAGGATATAGTCCGCTGCGTAGGCAAAACGGGCGTGCCTCGGCACTGCAGCTTTAGCTTCGTTTACAAGAACAGTGGTCGCTGACCATACCTTAGAACAAGCTTGACCAGCGTATGAATAAAGCTGGAGAGCCGGCAAGGGAAGGCAAATGACGAGCGGCAGAAAGTGAGGAGGGTGGATTAGATTAAGAATTTTGCGGGGGATAGGGCTGCCGCAGCTGGCACAGGACAGGGTTATTTGTAGAGACATGGGGGAGATCATTGTCCTGCAGTGCGCACGATTGAGCTGATTATGATGACTAAGGAACCCGAAAGTAATGGAAATCAAGAAAAGGAAAAGAAAACGCTCTTTTTTTCTTGTGTTTAGTAATTCAAAATTAGTGCCCTGCTCTCATTATGGTTGACAGTAAGGAAGAGGAAGAAAAAGCAACAATTCAACGTGATATTTTACCCATGACCTCCGTATGCCGCGCACGGTGTTCTGTCCAGCGCTGTTCCTTACAAATGAGTAGCCAATATACCCAAGCTGCTGACCTGTGCTGCGGCGGCGCCTGTCCAATCTTCTAAGCTGAGCAGAAGAGCTAACACCTGTTCTTTAGTCACACAGATGCCACTGATCGGAGAAGATTCATCACAGAAAGAAAACTGTGATGGGAAACCGACATCACTGCCGGACCTGTTAGCCAGTTAATTGGTTAAGCACCGGTTAAGCGCTTTTGCTATTTCTACCTTATCGTGTACAGCCGTGCATCAATACGAAAACCAAGGACCGATTTCTTACGAGGCGAAAGATATCGCTAGCTCTTCCTTCGAGATGAGACAAGAAAATTTTAAAGTGCACACTATGAGACTAGTTTTTAGATTTACTGATATTGTCCCGTAGCATCTGGCGTAGTCCGCAATCTCAGGAGAGCAGGCTGGTGAAGAGCGTTTCCTTGGTTGCTTTCTTCAGCTCAAGCTCCAAGCGTGCCACATCTTCGGTCATCCGTGAATTCCTGCTGCGGGACATTTTCCGCTCCCGTGGCACAAAATCTGTTGTAACTCGGTGGACTAAGTTCTTGAAGTCCCATTTGTACTCAATAAAGCTACTATATGTAATTAGTACAAAAATAAAAAAAGAAGAAAACGGGTCGCCTTGTGCTTGTAAAGCATCGCCATTGCTTCCGCGTAAGAACGACCGAATAATTCTCACATTCTTGCAAAGTTTGAGGTAAGGTGTACTTCCGTAATTAAACTAAGGGATGGTAGAAAATAGCGCATGAAGACGACGACGAAGGATAACGACGAGCGCTAACTCACAACTGAAAACTTATTCCTGAAAGAACAGGTATTAATAGGAAACCATGAATTGCTAACATTCACAGCGCAAGACGAACACGGACACGAGGGGAGACACCACAAAGCGCCGACTTCAACAAAAGTTTATTGCTGTGCGAGCGACTATATATGGTGTACAGCGGGCATGCGCAGCAACGAAAAGGTACAATCATGAGCATCTGGTAGCGGCGCCACATCGCAAGCGAACACATCATTTTCTGCGCACGACAAAAAAAGGAAAAAACAAAAAGCTAAAAAACCTAAAAAGTAGTACGCGCACAAGAACGTCGAAGCCATAATACTCATTCCGAAATTCGCAAGATATGACGCTCCTTATCACTTAACAGCAACACTGTGTCAGCACTCCATCATTGCTGTTAAGTGATAAGGAGCGTCATATCTTGCGAATTTCGGAATGAGTATTATGGCTTCGACGTTCTTGTGCGCGTACTGCTTTTTAGGTTTTTTAGCTTTTTGTTTTTTCCTTTTTTTGTCGTGCGCAGAAAATGATGTGTTCGCTTGCGATGTGGCGCCGCTACCAGATGCTCATGATTGTACCTTTTCTTTGCTGCGCATGCCCGCTGTACACCATATATAGTCGCTCGCACAGCAATAAACTTTTGTTGAAGTCGGCGCTTTGTGGTGTCTCCCCTCGTGTCCGTGTTCGTCTTGCGCTGTGAATGTTAGCATGAAGTACCAACTCGCCCAGCAACTGATTTTAAGCATGAATTGCTGAGCAAAGAAAAAACCAAAAGGAAAAAAAAGAAACAAAAACAGCAATCCTCAATAGAAAAATTCGCCATCCAGGAGAACTGCAAAAACGCACATAACCAACACAGCTCCGTTACTTCATTGATAACCCAATTCAGACGTTAAAACTCAACACCATTCAACACCACCAAAGGTTGACTGATAGATCCTTTAGCACGTGTGCATGTCGAAGGTTTCTATTAGTTTACGGACTAATCGCTCTTGGTTCCTGAAAACAATCGTCAATTTTGCACACAAATCAGTGTATTTTTTTCTTTTTTTGCGAAAGCACTACTTCACTAGCAATCCTGAAAAAGGCGATGTCTATCTGAAGCCTCTCAGAAGCCTACCGAGATAATATTGCCACGCTGCTGACTTTCTGCCGGCGTCACCTGGAGGTCGAACTGTGTTCCCGAGTGCGTGGCCGAACGTCTTCTTTGTCCAGAACGAGCGCGGCGGTGTTGGCAAACCTCGCCCGAGTGAACAGCTTTGTTCTCTGTATTTTCGCCGGTGACATTTTTGGTGGAGGTGCTGGGTATCATCCCATGTACGCTGACCGAGACGATAGCCCTGACGCTTCTCCCCGACGAGCAGACGCCACACCTGTCCATAAAGCGAGCCGTCGCCTGCGAGGCCTGCAACCCGAATTTGAGCCACTCACGATTCCTGCTCGGGCCATGACTTCCGCCACTGGCAGCCAGACAGGTCAGTCCTTCGGCAGTGCCCCGCCGTTCGTCTTTCTTGCACCTCGGTCGCCACCATCATTCCACGGCGACCGGTTCGAGGATGTAGAAGATTGGTTGGCCGGTTTTGACCGTGTGGCCGCGTTCAACCAATGGGACGACGAGCGAAAGCTGCTGAACGTGTACTTCGCACTGCAAGACTCGGCGAAAACGAGGTTCGAGAACCACGAGACGTCCTTCTCTAACTGGGCAGCTTTTCGCCGCGAGGTGCTCGCCACGTTCAGTTCGAGCGAGCGAAAGGAGAATGCCGAACTTGCCCTTCGCTCCAGGTCACAGCAGTCCAACGAGAGCGTGGCCATGTTTATTGAGGACATGACCCGCCTCTTCAATCGGGCCGACCCAGCCATGCCCGAAGCTACAAAGGTGAGGCACATTATGCGTGGGGTAAAGGAGCAGCTGTTCGCTGGCCTCATGCGCGACCCTCCGAGAACTGTCGCCGCCTTTGCCAAGGAAGCGACGACCATAGAACGTTCCTTGCAGGAACGGAGTGCCCAATACGGCCGTCAGGCAAATGTAGCGGCCGCTCAGTACTGCACGTCCTTGCCAGGCCCCGGGGATGAGGCGCTGCGAGCGCTTGTGCGGAGCATTGTCCGCGAAGAACTGCGACACCTCCACTTGAGTGCTCCGTCAGAAAGCGTACCTTCGACAGGCGATGTTCTCCGCGACGAAATCCGGCGAGCGGTGCAGCCACCCCCAGCACCCCTTTCGGAGCCGCACGTAATGTCCTACAGCGATGCCCTGCGCCGACCTACCTCGGCGCCGCAAGCGTTTCGCCCCGTTGCCGAACAACCACCACCCCATCGTTACGTGCGTCCCATCGAGCAGCAGCAGGACCCGTGCCCTCCATTCCGCAAAGCGCACGTGTGGCGAACGTCCAACGATCGTCCGCTCTGCTACCACTGCGGGGAGCCCGGCCATGTTCTGCGGAATTGCCCGTACCGGCAGATGGGTCTGAGAGGATTCCCACCGGACGCGCCTCGACCGCGCTATGGTGAAAGACCGCGGGACATAGAGGAGTACCTGAACTCTCAAGTGCCGCCCCCGACCTCACAGCGGCGACAGTCGCGATCGCCGTCCCCGAGGCGCTTTGCTACGCCCAGTCGGCCCTCAACCTCCGGACAGTTCAGAGGCACGTCCCCTCGGCGGGAAAACTGAAGACGGCGTCCTCCGGGGGTAGGGCCGCCGCCGCTGCACGAAGTCAACAGCCTCCACCCGACGATTGGACGCGACGGCCCGAGCGTCAACGACCCGATCCGACGACCTCACCGACGTGCTGCGAACGATTAGTTTCCGCTGAAATTTTAGTAACCGTCGACAGTTATGAACTGACCGCACTCGTCGATACCGGCGCTGATTTTTCTGTGATGAGCAGGGAGCTAGCCATGACACTCCGTAAGGTTCTGACGCCTTGGTGTGGACCCGTGATCCGCACTGCCGGTGGCCATGTCGTGACACCAATCGGCGTCTGCACTTGCCGCATCCAAATCCGTGGTCTTACTTTCACCGGCTCCTTTGCCGTGTTAGCTGACTGTTCAAAGGACCTCATACTGGGCATGGATTTCCTTCACGAGTATGGTGCGATCATAAACCTTCAGGAACTCATGGTATCTTTTCCCGCCCAGCGAGCCGTTAACACAACCACCGAGCCCTGTAAAGTAATGTTGCGCATATGTGACGACCACATAACAATCCCTCCGCGAGCCAGCAAGTTCGTCACAGTCGAGTGTACTGACAGCACCGGCGCTCTTGGCATTGCTGAAGCGAACATGTCCCTGCTACTCGCTCGGCAAGCTTGTGTCGCCCTAGGCCTAGTAGACCTTGCCAATGGTCGTACCGAAATCTTAGTCACGAACTTTACTCGTGAACCGCAACATTTGACGAAGTCAGAAGTCGTCGCTTATTTTGACGAGCTTGGAGAGTGTACGAGGCAGTGCTCTTTATCCACCACGTCAGACCTCGCCGACGCGACGGCTACAGCCATTCCGACTGATGTGAACCCGCACCTCTCGGCCAGTCAGAAAAACTGCGTGCAAAGCCTAATCTATTCCTTCCGCGACTGTTTTGCGGAAACTTCCAAGGTCCGACAGACGCCGCTTACCAAGCATCGAATTGTCGTTGCTGACGACCAAAGACCAATTTGCCAGCGCCCTTATCGCGTGTCTTCCAAAGAACGCGATGCCATCCGCCGCCAAGTTACACAGATGCTCCAGGACGACGTCATCCAACCTTCCACGAGCCCCTGGGCATCGCCTGTTGTTCTCGTCACGAAGAAAGATGGCACCCTCAGGTTCTGCGTCGATTACAGGCGCCTGAATACCGTCACGAAAAAAGATGTGTACCCTCTGCCCCGCATTGATGATTCCCTAGACCGCCTGCGCCATGCCACCTTCTTTTCATCCCTTGACCTCCGCAGTGGGTATTGGCAAATAGAGGTCGACGAACGCGACCGAGAGAAGACCGCCTTTATTACGCCAGACGGTTTATACGAGTTTAAGGTACTCCCTTTTGGCTTGTGCTCGGCCCCTGCCACGTTCCAACGAATGATGGACACCGTGCTGTCCGGTCTGAAGTGGCAGACATGCCTCGTATATCTTGACGATGTCGTGATCTCTGACACGTTTGATGAGCACCTGAAACGCTTGCGTGCTGTTTTCGAGGCCATACGTTCCGCTGGTCTCTCTCTCAAGCCAGAGAAATGTCACTTTGCATTTCAAGAGCTGAAGTTTCTTGGTCACATTGTCAGCGCACGAGGTGTTAGTCCAGATCCCGAAAAGACGGCCGCCGTAGCTGCCTTCCCTAAGCCCACAGACAAACGGAGCCTGCGTCGTTTCTTGGGCCTCTGCGCATACTATCGCCGGTTTGTTCCCAATTTCTCCCGGCTAGCAGAGCCTTTGACCCGCCTGACGAAGGATTCTGAACCCTTCATCTGGGGCCAAGACCAGGACAGCGCCTTCACAGAACTCAAGTCCCGTCTGCAATGTACGCCTGTGCTTGGCCACTTCGACGAAGAGGCCGACACTGAACTGCACACTGATGCTAGTAACGTTGGCCTCGGCGCGGTCCTTTTTCAGCGGCAGGATGGTCTAGAACGCGTGATTGCTTACGCCAGTCGCACTTTGTCCCGTTCAGAAGTCAATTATTCCACAACGGAAAAGGAATGTCTAGCTGTGCTGTGGGCCGTTACGAAATTTCGTCCGTACTTGTATGGCCGCCCGTTTCGGGTCGTGAGCGACCACCATTCACTCTGTTGGTTGGCGAACCTGAAGGATCCCTCGGGGCGGCTTGCTCGATGGAGTCTTCGGTTACAAGAATTTGATGTCACCATCGTGCACAAGTCTGGCCAGAAACACAGCGATGCTGACTGTCTATCCCGCGCCCCAATCCTGTGCCCCACTGACGAGTCCGACGACGATTCCGCTTTTCTTGGTGCTCTCACTACGTCCACCCTTGCCCAACAACAAAGGGCCGATTCTGACCTGCTGCCCCTCATAGAATACCTTGAAGGAATCGCCCCATCTCCACCTCGGCTCTTCAAGCGCGGACTGTCATCGTTTTGCTTGCGCGATGGGGTACTCTACAAAAAGAACTACGGCCCAACGGACACTGTCTATCTGCTTGCAGTGCCAGCTGCGCTTCGTGACGAAGTTCTGCGCGCGTGCCACGACGACCTTTCTTCGGGCCATCTCGGGTTTTCCCGCACGTTGGCGCGCATACGCACCAAGTACTACTGGCCCAAGCTTGCTGCGGTTGTCCGCCGTTACGTCCGAACCTGCCGAGAATGTCAGCGCCGGAAGACGCCACCGACTAAACCAGCCGGGCTCCTGCAGCCTATCGATCCCCCGCGCCTCCCATTTCAACAGGTCGGCATGGACTTACTCGGTCCGTTTCCGGCGTCTTCCATGGGTAACCGGTACATTGCTGTTGCCACTGACTATCTCAGCCGCTACTGTGAGACCAAGGCTCTTCCCCGTGGTACCACCGCCGAAGTCGCAAGTTTTTTCATTCATAACATTGTGCTTCGTCACGGAGCTCCAACGGTCGTATTAACTGACAGGGGAACCCCGTTTACGTCGGCACTTACGAACGAGGTACTTCGACTCAGTGGCACCAGTCATCGAAAGACAACAGCGTACCATCCGCAAACCAACGGACTGACTGAGCGGCTTAACAAGACAATTGCCGATATGCTTTCTATGTATGTCGACGATGACCACGCGAACTGGGACCGGATACTTCCTTACATAACGTTCGCGTACAACACTGCGCTTCACGAAACGACGCGCTTCACTCCTTTCCATTTGGTGCACGGTCGCGAAGCCTTGACCATGCTGGACGCCATGCTTCTTCCGGATCCTACTCCCTCTTCTGTCGTGGATGCCGACCAATTTGTCCGTGACGCCGAAGTTGCTCGCCAAGTTGCTCGACAGCGAATCCGGTGCCAACAACAACGCGACGCCGAGCGTTACAACCTCCGCCGCAGGGAGGTGATTTACACACCCGGTGACCAAGTCTGGGTGTGGAGCCCAATCCGTTTGCGAGGGCGCTCCGAGAAGCTTCTTCGCCGTTACTTTGGTCCGCACCAGGTGTTACGCCGCCTCAGCGCGGTGACCTACGAGGTGCTCCCTCAAGGAACTGCCCGGTCCTCTCGACACCCGACGTCCGAGGTCGTCCACGTGGCGCGAATGAAGCCGTTTTATTCCCGTTAGCCCCGGACCCAACCCCGCCATTACCTTTCGCCTTATTTTTTTTTTCATCCCCTCGCGTGCGGCATCGAGTCGATGCCTCTTAGATGGGAGGGGCAATGCCACGCTGCTGACTTTCTGCCGGCGCCACCTGGAGGTCGAACTGTGTTCCCGAGCGCGTGGCCGAACGTCTTCTTTGTCCAGAACGAGCGCGGCGGTGTTGGCAAACCTCGCCCGAGTGAAAAGCTTTGTTCTCTGTATTTTCGCCGGTGACAATATAAATATTGCCGCAGCTGTGTTTAAATTTCGTGGCCGCGCGAACAGATTAGCTTCGCTGGCCACCGCACGAGAGAGCTACGCTATCGCCGCAGCCGATCGCGCCTCGGATTAAACTGCTACCCTATCGCGCTGTGCATCGTACATCGTCGTCTTCAAAAACTTCCATCTGCGCGAAAAAGTCACGAAAGGAAGGGAAACGCACATAACTGGCGCCCTGGGTCAACGGACACGTCAACTTGTGCATCGGGCTACGTGGTGGTAGTGAAAGAGATGTGCACTTCATCGTTTGCGTTGACAACGCTTTGGTAGAAACGCGGCACTCGAGCAATAGGCCGCCGGCGTTCGATGGGTTCATTGGAATTTTCTAGACTCACTTGATTTTGGATCAGTGGCTATGGCACTCGGCTGCTGACCCGAAAGACGCCGGTGCGATCCCGACCACGGTGGTCGAATTTTTTGGAGGTGAAATTCTAGAGCCCCGTGTACTGTGCGATGTCAGTGCACGTTAATGAACTTCAGGTGGTCGAATTTTCCCGAGACTTTAACTACACCGCCCCTCGTAGCCTGATACCCCTGTCCCACGGCATTTCTCACAGGCCTTTCCAGAAAACGCACCTCTTATCACCAAAGGAGCGAAATCTTAAAGGAGCAGCGACGCTGCTACACGGTGCAGCCCAAAGGTGAAATAGTAGTTGAGGCTTAGCACCCGCTGCTGTGCTCGAACCGGCTGAAGTGAGAGTTCTATAATTAAAGTGGGGTATTCTGTTCATTCGTTGAGCTCAGACATATTTTTTTCATTCTAATTGCTTGCTGGAAAGAACTGCAACAGCTGCTCTCATCAACAGCAGCAGGTTTTGTGTATTGCTTTGGCCACCACAGGCACTCGGTGTTGCTGCAACACTTTACTTCCTTTAAATCCGGGCATAAAATATAAACATCCAGTATAAAAAGCAAAGCCAGACACACCTTTGGCATTTTCAAAAAGATATTTTCAAACATTGTTGGCTGCATCTACTTTTTTTTGATTGCTTTTACTTTTTGACGTTCGGTGGCACTGCCATCGCATGTTATCGAAGGCCGCTCCTTTGGGCTCTAAAGGCCTCGGACGAGCGCCTTCGCCTCCGAAGCCCTCAGCGGTAAAGGCGCGACATTTGTGCCATGTAGCTACACTCCTATGCCTTTGGACATAAGGACCTGATTCTCAAAGGCTTTTGCCGTGCCCGCGTGACAGGGGTATGAGTAGCCTTCAGAAGTTAATCCCGCGTAAACCATAAAAAATAAGTTAATTTTGACGAAAGGAAAGGCGCGTCACTGGCTCCCTGGGTCAGTCGGCACACGAATCTCCCTTTCAGGTATGCAGCGGGGTGTCCGCCTGCAAAAAAGCTTCTTTCGCAAAATATTACGCTAAACCGCAATGCTGAACCGCACGCAGTTTTTCACTCTTTTCTCTTATGAGTGATTTCATGGTTAAGTATTAATGCCTGCTCTTTCAGGAATAAATTTACACTTGAGAATTAGGGTTCGTCCTTGTCGCCCTTCATCCTGCAGTCATCTCCACGCACTCTTTACGCCATGCATCAAGTCGCCCAAATTTCTACTTTAAAATTAGCGTTCTATAGTTAATACTTTTCCAAAAGCGCCTACATGAGGCTTTTGCCGTAGTAGGTCACCGGTAACAAAAACAACGTCTAGAGTAGACTGCAATTCATTCTACACGGGCGTGTGCTCGGGATCGGTAAGTAGTGCGTCAGTATTACGTCGACAAAGAGAAGGGAGAAACTTCTGAGAGCCTTTGGAGTATAGGTTCAAAATTTATTGACGGCGAGTTGAAACGCCTTCTGAACAGCAAGTTGCCTGAAATGTTGTCGTTTCGGCCCAGGAATTTATTAAGCATTTCTATTAATGTGTTATCAAAGTTCAGGGGACTTGTAACGGCTGCCTGGGCCTCGTCAAGCTGTATACCTAGAGCTTTTAGTCCAGGCAGCCGCCAGAATTTTCTGGAAAATAAATTGAATTGAATTGAATTGAATAGGCACACCCAACTAACAAATGAAATTCCGCGAGCAATATTTTAATTCTAATAATTTCTAATCGTCAATGTTGGCTAGCTTTGACACCAGCAGAGACTGGTTTATGGTTTATGTTTTATTGTTTATGGAGTTCACTTGCCACGTAGCGATGTGTCTGTTAAGCGCTATGTGGCAAGTGATACGTCACCAACTCGGCCAAGCTTCCATTCTGGGTTTATGGGGGTTTAACGTCCCAAAGGGACTCCGGCTATGAGGGACGCCGTAGTTAGGTGCTCCGGAAATTTCTACAAACAGGGGTTGCTTAAATTGCACCGATATTTGTACATTATGGCAACGTCAGTGCCACGATTCCCTCTGTCGTTGCGGCAAATTATATAGTCATACGGTGTTATTACACAGGTTTAGATATCTGGATGCAGCCACATTTCCGTCACTATAGCGAATTTGGGTTAGGTGCTAAGTCAATTTGTCTTAGGCATTGATATTAATGCACCAGAAAGTCTTTTCAGAGGAGCCGCCGAGTCACTGCGTCCGCTTTGGTCTTCATCTTTCCTGAATCATTGAAACACTTTTCATCAAAATGCTGTCGCGCTGAAACAAGTCATGATCAGTCTTGATCTTATCGTAGCAACATTTTACTTTTCTGCCTTCATTTCTTTCGTTAGGGGCACTATCCCCAAGGTATTTTCAAATTGCTTCGTGGCAGGGGGAAATCTTCAGACATTTAGAACGGTTAGGGCGGCAGCGGGGAAAGAACGCTCTTTTTGTGCCTTCGGCATCCAGCCTGCCAAGTGCAAACCGTTCATAAAACAGACAAGGGTAGGGAAATGAGGGGCTGGTTATGACACACGTATCACGAAAGTCAGCAGTCATCGAAACGAAGAAAAGAACAGGAATACTTTTTTCCTGTGTTGATAATTGGGAAATTAATATTGTAATCACTTTATGGCTGAAAATTATTTGATAAGGAAGTTGAAGAAAAATAACCGCATGGTGCGACTGCGATCCGAACGCACGACCTCTGTACGTCTAGTACGCTCCTCTGCAAACTTAGCTCTATCAGTGGCTCCCCAATGTAATGCTTGAAGAGGTATTTCTGCTCCGTGTAAGCAAACCTTGAGAAGGTTCGCCAGCACCACCTTCGTCTATAGCAGGGCACAAAAAAAGTCCTTTATTGCTGGGAGTTTCTCCTTTTGCTAGGCTTTAATTTTTTTGTTTGTTGGTTTATTTAATACGTAAGTCATAACGAGCCCTTAATTACACAACAATTTTTCGTTAAATAATTTTAGGAGAGCTTCTGTTCTGGCGGTCTTGATACCATAGGTGTAGCATAGGAGGATTCTAGCAGAGCTCCTTACATTCTATCTCCGCTGCAACTGACGAAGGTGGCGGTGGTAAGTGCTCTCAAGGTTCGGTTAGAGGCAATATAAATACCCCAGAAAGCAGCATTTTGGAAAACCAAATCCATAGCTCAGTTGGTAGAGCACCGTAGGCAACAAACGTAGGCCTCGCTTTCGGATACCACTGGCGGCACGTGGTTGATCTTTTGTTCTACTTCTTTATGAATTAATTTTCAGAATAAAGTCATTACTGATTTCCCATTAACCAACGCTACAAATAAAGTTTTCTATACTTTCATTGGATTCGATGATTGATGACTTCCTTATTATTTATGTGCTAGGGCAACTTTTTAACGCCGCAGATTGAAAAGAACAAAAGTTTGGTGAGGAAAGGACGTCCCAAAGCGCACGTTGTGCTGAATCAAGCGCTATACTTATCAAGAATGTTTGCTTTTATAAATTTTCGCATATTTTCTGCGCTGTATTATATATGCAACGGAGAAATTGCTAATCAAGAAAACCAAGATCAATGACGTCAGAATGAATCATGCAGCAGGTTTTTGCTACAAGGGCAAATAAACTCAGAAAATTCTCGGAACGTAAGCCCTCACAACTGGTCACAAAAACTTTGCATGGCCGCATCCATGCTGCTGAAGTGGCGGCGCACTCGTCTAAAACTTTTTTCCTCCTCCATAGAGAAATATGTTCGCCATCTTAAATCTCAACACACTCAAACCGCACTGAGCACTGCGTCACGGTAGTAAAGCCTTAACCCTCACGCGTCGCGATCGCCAAAGTAGGACATGAAATTGATTGCAAAAATAAGCAGCGCCTTTGTATTTCGTGGCTTCTGCTGTTTTAAAGGTGGGCGCGATTTTTTTTTTTACCTTGTGTACAATGCTTGGTAAAAAAATTCAACTGTATATTCTTTCGAGGGTGATCGTTCTGCAAACTTCATTTCCAACTTGCCTCTTGTGTGAAAAAAGAGAGCTTCTTTTGCAAGTACATTTCCTTTTTCCTGATCAGTTTTGAGCGTTATCGACTTAGATGCAGCCTTACATGCTTAATATAAACGCGACCAAGTGATATAGGGGAGAAATGTCTCCGGGACGCGGAAAAAGCGATATCAGTTTACAGGTGTATCGCCTGCCAAAGTACATTTACTTTCACTGCACCACACTGGTGCACGTGAGTCCTACTATCTCTAACGCAAGTTTGGCTTTAATCAACTGCCTTATTACGGAGCTATTGGCTTTTCGTCCCTGGTATGAGTCCTGGAGAATTTTGTCCCCAATAGTACAACTTTTTGTTGCCGATTGCCTTTCGTTTTCTTGTCTACTCTCGCAAGACACTTTTGATTTGCTTAAGCAAAACCCATTTGAAGCGATCAGTCATCTGATGAAATCATGTGCATTGAAAATTAAACTGTTTACATTCTACTATTTTTGTTCGAAACAGCAATTTTACATCCTATATGTCCGTATCCTGCGACACGTGCGAAAAATTTACATATAATGAATGTCAGAACTGAACTTGTGCGTACCTCAGAATATAATACTATGAAAACTTGCAATGACTAAGCAGTTCATTCCTTTTTTTCCTGATTTCGCTTCGTGCATTTGTAAGTTCACCTGCATTGAATTGCTGAAAGTTGCTTCCTTTTATTTTAGCACATTCTGCTCAGAATGACAGTGCTCTTCGCGATAAGGAAAGAAACCTCGGATTAGGCCACTAAAGAGGTGCCGTCGACCGTCGGCTAATAACGTTGCCCTTCAAGTTTGAGCCATCAATATACTTTTAATTCTGCTGTCGTGGCGACCTGAGGAACACTTCGTGCTACCATACAATATCACCCATTTTCCGCTAGAATAGAGTGTCCTTGCATTTACGGCCAGTAACACTACGTATGTAGAGGTTTGCAAAGACATAATTGAGAGAGGAAAAAATAACTCATTGTTAGCATCATTGAACTTATCGTAGGTGCCTCGCACTTCAAGAAGGATATGAAAAACAAACATTTCAACATACGCTGTGACTTTTTTAGTCACAATCTACTCAGGGCAATTCACAATCATCAGCCTCATTACGCTCTCTCGCATGTCTCTCCAAACAATCCTGTACTTTGCTAGCTGCGGCCATCGTATCCCCGCAAACTTCTTTATCTCATCCGCCCACCTAACTTCCTACCACTCCCTGCTACGTTTGCCTTCTCTTAGAATCCGCTCCATTACGCTTAAGGAACAGCAGCTATATTGCCGTCGCATTACACACTCTGCCCAAGACCATTTATTCATATTACTTTCCCTGTGATATCAATTATCCGCGTTTATTCTCTAATCAACTCTGCCCTCTCCCTGTCAATTAACGTTGCACGTATCGTTTACGTTACGTTTACGTTATCGTTTACGCATCGTTACACGTTGTCATATATAATAGCGAGTCTGAAATAAAAGTATGAACGAAAGAGGTCTGAAGAAGACGACGAGGACGACGACAAGGATTACAAAGACTAACGCCAAGGCTATAAACGCGCGAGGGAGAGCGAGGCAGGGAAAGCAGAACAGAAAAGCGGAGGCACCGGCCGGTCAGGGACGCTTCGGCTGGAAGAGAGCGACGCCGGCTACTCCTCCGCTGACCTCGAGTTCTACGGCTTCGCACCGTGGGCCTCCTGCCGTTCCTGAGCCCGTTCCGGGGAGTCAACGGAGGACGCTACCACCTGCTACGGCCAGGGGTGTCTCCAGCGCTGTTGCCACCCATCCGAGTGGTGCCCCCAACGCAATATCACCGGCATCACATCCACGGGAGCTTGGACCCGGTGGTGGTGGTGGAAACATTTGTTGCCAAATACACAGGGGGGCAAACCCCTTAACATGGCACGAGGCAACCCTTAGGGGGCTGTCCTTACAGGTCAAAGGACAGCCCTTGGAGGGCTATCCGCTTCAGGGCATCGGCAATTATCCTGCTCTGGTCAGCAGCAGCGGAGCTGGCAAGGAGAGTCTCCCAGTATGACTCCGCCGTGGTGGAGGATGGAGGGTGTGGGAAGACAGGACATGTGATAAGGACATGAAGGAAGTCTCCCGGTTTCCCGCAGAGCTTACAAGAAGAAAGGAATTGATCGGGGTAGCGGGCATGAAGGAGAATAGGGTAGGGTCTGGAGGTCGGGTCTGGAGTCGGCGCCAGTGGGAGGCCTGGGTTAAGGATAGGGAGGGAGCCGGCGGTGCGTAAACGCACCTGGTATCTCGGTAGTAAGCAAGAATACCTTTGAACGTAAGCAGACGCTCCCGGAATGGCGGAGGAGGTCCAACTCCGGCCCGGAAAGCAAGACCTCGTGCGAGGGAGTGGACCTCCTTGTTGCCCGGGAGGCCTGCGTTTGCGGGGGTCCAGTTAAGGGTTACGGGGGGGGTGGGGTGCCAGAAGCGTAGATGCGGAGCCGCGGTGTGGGATATCAGGCCTTTGGCGAAATTGGATAGGGCGGATTTTGAGTCGGAGCTAATTTTAGTGGCAGAGGTGGAGGCAAGAGCGAGTGCAATGGCCGCTTCCTCTGCATTTTCCGATGAGTCTGTGGTGACGGATATTGATGCGATTAGTCAGGCCTGAGAAGTAGCGACGGCGAGAACCATTCGGGAGCCCGACGAGTACGCTGCCGCGTCCACGTAGGCTACCTCGGGATTATTGCCGTAGAGCTTGTGCAGGGCTTTCGGAGTGAGGGACGTGGGAGTGAAGGACGAGGCCCAGGATGAGAATCTTGGAGACCGGGGGAATGGGGTGGTTCCCTACAGTGAGTGAGATGCGAGGGTTGGCGGCGTCGTGCGGCCTGGGGCGGTAGAAGAGTTCTGATTTAAAGGGAGCAGGCTAGGCCGCGCGCGCGAGCTTGGACCGGGAGATTGTAGGACGCAGCCAACGACGCCGCAAGCGACGCCAGCCTGAGCACGTCGAACGCCACCTCGACGCCGGCTATTCGACTCATGAAATGCCGCATCCGCAACGAGCCAAATGAGAACGAATGCCGACCGCTAACAGTAGAACGGTAGTAGTAGACGCTGGTAGCAGTGTTCCCGGGTCGTGTGTATTTACAGTCTGTGTTTTGTGTTAGTTTGTTGGTTATCATTGTGTGCTAGTATGTGTGTCACGTAGGGTGTATTAAATGTGCGTCTGTGTGGGTACACTTGTTGCCTAGTCCATTCTTTCGGTCCGAGTGTTCTCCGGGGAGTTCCGTGACAAAGTGGCGAGCCTATGTCATGACTCTTTCCTTGTTTCTTTTAAAGCGAAATTTTTGCGCCACCCAGCGCGCCTTTTCGGCTAATCGCGTCGTATGCCGTATGCTGTGGCCGACCTTGAGCCGCCGTTGCCTAGCAACGCCGCAGCCGCGCTCCAACAGATGGCGCCACCATCGACGCCGCTGCCGTCGCCGCTCGCTCCACCCGATGAGCTCCGCTATAGTAGAGGCAGAGGAGGTGTCGCTTCAAGGGAGTTATATATTCATCTTAAACCAGCCAGAAGACGCGACACAAAGGAAGAAGCAAACAAGACGAGGCTGGACTAACAACTGAAGTTTTATTGAAAGGAAGAAAACAACGAAGACTCGCACTGAGATGCGCGCGCACATAAGCCGTATCAGTGAAAGGGCACACAAAAAAAATTTTCAATGTCAGGGTCTTAAAAACAAGTTATCTAAAAAGGCAAATTCCTTAGCGTGAAGGTTTACCGACGGCTTAGCCACACACGTGTCCTTAGCCTTAGCAATGTAGAAGGCTTCAACTATCTCGCGACAGATTTGTTTTTCATTTCTATAAACTACAGTAGTGTCGCTGAAGTCAGGCGTGCAAAGAGACAGATCATCGTCCGATTTGCATTCTCGAAATTGCACGTGCAACGCCAGATTAGAGTTCGCCTTCCCACCCAGAGAGTTAGAATGCATTCTAACTCATCCGCGTACGACCAGAAGTTGTCCATGTAGTCCGTCTGAAGCCGTATTATGCGCGCTAAAGGCCGCTGCATTTCCATGCTCTATTTTCGCAAGATCCGTTTTTTTTCCCTTACTAGTCGCATTATTTGTTTTAATGCATCGGGTCGATGCTTCTTTGAGAGGGGAGTAATGCCGCCAATATTTGCAGTGTTTGTTCGTTTTTCAAATCTGCCGCTACACCACCTTATCGCTTTGTTTGCGACGCAAGACGCGACTAGATTTATCTCGATTGATCGCAGCCAGGCAAAGCTGATTCTACGTTGTTCCGGAATGTTCTAGTAACTTTGCGCCCTTTATCTCGAATGTTCGCTATCAGCTTTAAATTGAGCACGGCCCACAGCGGCGGGCATTCTGTTCGACGACCGCCGAGCACGCTTGTCGCTTCGCCGCCGCCGAGTGATTCAGTCAATTTTGGGTGCAAGTCAGCCCAATAAACAGTTCTTTTAGAAGACCCTTTCGTCCGTCTTCATCGCTGCTTCGACTGCCGTCACCACTACGTGACTATATATATATATATATATATATATATATATATATAAACGGAAATAAATTATAACTTATGGGATTTAACGCATCGAAGGGACACGATAGCTACGCGGGGGAGGCGCCGTAATGGAGGGCTCCGGGGTAATTTGTAATGCAGTCATTGTCGCTCATATCTTGGTGAAAGCGGCAGCCATATATCATATCATATCTCTAAGAAAAAAAACGTAGTGAAAGGGTAGTAACGGCGGGGGGCGGGGGGACTGTTGGCTCCCTTCATATATCTATATTGTTACGGTGTGGGATGCCACGGGGTGGCCACGGGCCCGCCCAGAGAAATATAGCAGCAGTACGGAGGAGAGCCGGCGAAGCACGACCGGCGGCGGCCAAGCTTTCTCGTTCCATCTCCCTCGTGCTAGAGCCGCGCGCTCGCCGCTCGCGCTCGCTCTCCGCCTCTTCTTTTATTCCCGTATCACCTTTCCACCGAGGGGGGGGGGGGGGGCGGAGAAGTCAGGCCGTGCTTTGATGCAGGGTTTCCTGGGGCGATGCAATGTGGGCTCGCAGATAGGAAACGGTCACACTCTTTGTTGAATTCGAAGTGTGTGAGCTGGGCGAAGGTGTCTGCAGTCGCCGAAGAAGGTCCCACACTGGTTAGGCTAACTTCAGGGAGTTTTATGCATATTTAGCGGCGATCCGTTTATGGGACTGCATTGCGTGGGGAAGGCATGGAGCCAGCAGGCGACGACGGCACTGATGAGGACCCGGTAGCTAAGTCGGAGTCACCGCAGGCGCCGTAGACATATCGCTTCATGTTTGAAACATGCTCTGGGAAAATGTGGTGCACACCGCATGGTCGATGCTCTGGCAGGTCTTCGAGGCGGTATGTCACGGGGCCGAGTCGGGCAACGACACGGTAAGGGCCGCGGTATCGGGGCAAGAGCTTTGCGGCACGGCCAGTCGCACGGATGGTGCGGCGAACGAGGACCAAGTCACCGGGCCGGAAGGGGGGATGTGGTGGTGCTGCCGCGTTGGCCGCTTGCACACGCGCGTGAGCCGTGAGGAGGTTGCGCTGGGCGTCGAGGCGGGCGGAATGAAGTCGTTGAGCAGATTCAGTTGGTGACGCAGTAGGATGGGGAAGGCCCAACTGCGCGTCGAGAGGGATGGAGGGCGTTCTGCCATAGACGACTGAGAACGGCGTCACATGCGTTGTTTCTTGCGCTGCAGTGTTGACTGCAAAAGCTGCAGCAGAAACAAAACGATCCCAGTTTGTGTGGGACGGAGCGACGTAGGATGTGAGTATATCCTTGAGGGTACGGTTAACACGCTCCACGAGGCCATTGCACTGCGGATGATTGACGGATGTAGTGGAATGCGCAATGCCGAAGGAGCGAAGGGCTCGCTCGAATTCATGGGACATAAAGCAGCTCCCACGGTCCGTGATGAGGCGCCGGGGAACACCGTGCCGAAGAACGAGATGCTGTTCCACAAACGCGACGGCATGAGCGGACGACGTGTCTGGAACGGGCAGTGCTTCGACCCACTTGGAGAAGTAGTCGATCGCAACCAGAACATACCGGTTGCCGGCACGCGTCTTCGGAAACGGGCCCAAATGATCCAGTCCAACCAGCTCGAAAGGTGAACTTGGTGGCGAAAAGGCCTGCGGGGGTGGCTTGCTTACACCTGTGGACGGTTTTCTGTACTGGCATGTCTGGCAGGACGCCACGTGTTCCTTGACATCTCTGGACATATTAGGCCACCAAAACCGCTCCGACACTCGTGCGTAGGTCTTGCCGCGACCAAGGTGACCAGCCGTGGGAGCGTCGTGTAAGCTGCGCAAGATTTGCGACCGCAGTGTTGCCGGCACAACTGGCAACCAGACGGGTGGTCGACCACGGAGCCGCTTCACATGACACAAGAGGTCGTCCTTCATTCGATAGACCCGGCGTAGTTGGCGGAGGCCTGCGCCGGCGGCGGTGCCAAGGGACTGGATTATGGCAGCAATGGCGGGATCTTGCGTTTGTGCAGTCCGCAGGTCCGTCAAAGCCGTCACGGAACAAGGGTGGCGAGAAAGGAAATCGGCATCTTGATGGGCAGAGCCGCGCCGATGCACTATTGTGAAATTGTACTCTTGAAGTTGCAGGGACCAGCGTGCAATCTTGGCATTCAAATGTTTGGCGGACTGCAGCCAAGTGAGAGCGCTATTGTCCGTGACTATGGTGAAGTGACGGCCGTACAGGTAGGGACGGAACTTCTCGACGGCCCAGACAACGGCGAGGCACTCGAGTTCTGAAGAGTGGCGGCGGCGCTCAACGTCGGAAAGGTGGCGGCTGGCATAAGCTAGGACGTTGTGGTCACCAGACTCGTCTTCTTGCAGGAGGACAGCGCCGAGCCCATCTTGGCTGGCATCCGTGTGGAGGACGATGGGGGCCGATTCGTCGTAATGGGCCAATGTAGGAGGCTCGAGGAGGGCGTGCTTGACGTCAAGAAACGCGAGCTGTTGGGCCTGCGTCCAACTCCACGGTGCATTCTTCTTCAGCAGGGCGGTCAATGGAGCGCTGCGCTTGGCAAAGTCCGGAATGAAACGACGGAAATACGAAGCAAATCCAAGGAAACTTTTGAGCTCCTTGGCGGTGGTGGGAGCTTCGTAAGCTGTAAGCGCTTTTAGCTTTTCAGGGTCGGGACGGATGCCATGCCGGCTCACAACGTGACCCAAGTACGTCACCTCCGCGAAACCGAAGAAACATTTTTTTGGTTTTAAGCGAATCCCAGCAGAGGTAAGGGCTTCGAGGACGAGTCTGAGGCGTCTCTGGTGTTCTTCAAATGTAGCCGCGTAGACAATTACGTCATCCAGGTAGACCAACGCCATAGTCCACTTCAAATGGCCTAAGACTCGGTCCATGAGACGCTGGAAGGTGGCTGGAGCGTTCGAGAGACCGAAGGGCATACGGTTGAACTGGTAAAGGCCGTCGGGAGTCACGAAAGCCGTCTTTTCCGCATCATCGGGGTGAACAGGCACCTGCCAGTAGCCCGAGAGCAGATCTAGCGTGGAAAAATAACGGGCCCCCTTCAGGCGGTCAAGCGCATCGTCGAGGCGAGGCAGCGGGTACACGTCGCAATTAGTAATAGCATTTAGCTTCCGACAGTCAACGCAGAAGCGGAGTGTTCCATCCTTCTTGCGCACAAGGACGACAGGGGAGGACCAAGGGCTACAAGAAGGGGCAATGATTCCCTGGTCAAGCATGTCGCACACGTGCTGCTGGATGACTCTCCGTTCGGCTGGCGCTACACGGCGAGGTTGGTGATGAACGGGCCCGCGGTTTTCGGTGTTGATCCGGTGTTGAGCCCAGGAAGTGCACCCGAGTTCACCGGCGCTGAGAGCAAGGCAACTGCGATGCTCGAGCAGCAAGGTCTTCAGAGAGGCGAGCTCCGCGCAGGTCAGGCTGGGTCCAAAGTTAAATTCTTCCCATGATAGGATCGCCGGCGCTGGAGGGTGGCGAGGCGGGGCTTCAGGTTGCAGAGACGCCACTGGTGACCCGGGGTCCAAAACTGAGGCTGTACCCAATTGCGTGCCGGGAGTCAGCGCGAGAGGTACGCTGCTGATGTTGAGTATAAATACGTGGGCCTCTCCTTTGAGCACAGGCAGAAGGCTTCGAGGGGAGGTCATCTGACGGGCTGGAGCTGAACACCGCATGGGTTCGAACAGCACGTCTGCTGTGACCGGACTGTCAAGCTTGGCATACACCCACGTTGCCGCACCCGGTGGCAGGGTCACGGCGGACGCCACAGTCACGGTAGTGACGTCGAACGGCTTGACTCGACACGGCCACTTCGTCGCGAGGTCACAGCAGAGATGCTGAGGCACGCTTGGTCGCCGACACCAGTGTTACGTCTCGCCTACAACGCGCGGTATAGCCGGCGCGGATGCAACGGACGCCGCGGCTTCGTTCATCGCGGCCGCAACGCCTCCCGCCAAGCGCGTCCAGGCAGGTTTCAGTGCCACGTGTCGTCGTGCGTGCGTGTGTGTGTGTGTGCATGTTTTGCCCACGCTTGTCAAAGCGCGGCAGCCGGGGAGAGGAGCTCCCCAACTGGGAGGCGAGGAGGTCTGACCGGCGCCGGCCTGGCGGACGCGCCCGTCACGTCTGGACATGTCGAAGCGACGCCGTATCGGATGACTCTTCCCAAGCCGTTCCCTCTTGCCCTCGACTCCGATGGTATAAAACGCCGCTGCCCCGGACGCCGAGGGAGACTTCGATTCCTTCCTTCGAGTAACGTGGTCGCCCTGACCGGCTGCTCGTTTGCGATGCCAGAATAAACAAGTTGTTCTGTTGCCGGTCGACTCATCCTTTGCCGGGACCTTCGGATGTTTCCAGCTTTGCCCCAGGCCGCCAGGCCAACGCTACCCTTGGGGCTTGCAACCCAAATGCAACAACTGGTTGCCAGCGGTGAGATCCCGACAACGGAGGCCAGCAGCGAAGATATGCGTTCAACTGTATGCTGAGCAGCACAACGACCATCCGGGAGCAGTGCAACGAGCCCTGTGTGATGACTGGTTGCCTGCAGCGGAACGACTGCGCTGAATTCTTGGCTGCGAGGTTTGGTGAGTGCGGGACTTTCTTCTTCTGAGTTTTGCCAGGCTTTTGTTAGTGTCAGAAACAGAGCTGGTAACTGTGTTGTCGTTGCTGCCGGGTTAGTTTTCGGCAAGACAATAGTAGGCAGTAGAGAAAGCAGCATTCGGAGCAGCCATGGATTTGAAGTCGTTGCGCAAACCGAAATTGCTGGAGCTTGCAAGAGAGTTGGGTCTGGATGTCTCAGACAAACTCAGAAAACCAGAACTGCTAAGGGCTATTCTTGAGTTGGAGGCTGAGGATGACGAGCTGTCGGAATGCCTTGAGACGATTGAGGAGAGGGAACAAAAAGAAAAAGAGAAAAACGAGCGCGAACGTAAAGAACAAAAAGAGAAAGAGGAGCGCGAACGTAAAGAGCAAAAAGATAAAGAGAAAGAAGAGCGCGACCGTCAACACGCTTTGGAAATGAAGCGTCTCGAGGTAGAGATGGAACGCGCTCGTAATGGAAGTCAGGCACACGGTGCAGGAGAACGGGTATCGTTCAAAATGACTGACCTGATGCGGCCGTTTAAGCTTGGAGAGGACATTGGTTTGTTCCTGGTTAACTTTGAGCGAACGTGCGAGAAGCAGGGGTTCTCTCGGGAAACGTGGCCACAGCGCTTGCTCACTTTGTTACCCGGCGAGGCGGCCGACGTAGTCGCTCGCTTGAAGAGAGAGGAGGCAGAGGATTTCGACCAAGTGAAATCGAGTCTGCTAAAAAAGTACAGGCTGTCAGCGGAGGCGTTCCGTCGGAAGTTTCGGGAAAATGAAAAAGGCAGAAATGAGTCATATACAGAGTTTGCCTACAGGCTTATGTCAAACATGCAGGAGTGGCTCAAAGAAGAGAAAGCGTTTGGTGACCACGAGAAAATTCTGCAGTGTTTCGGGCTAGAACAGTTTTATAGTCGGTTACCTGAGAACGTGCGGTACTGGGTCTTGGATAGGCCAGACGTTAGTACAGTGGCTAAAGCCGCCGAGCTAGCCGAGGAGTTTGTGACGCGTCGGGCTCGCGGAGCTAAGGACGGTCAAAAGGGTGAATTTGGCTCCAAGTCTGAGAGGCCGAAGTTCACACCCATGAGAGAAAGGGGGGACACGCGTAGTGCGGATGCGAGTGAAAGCAGTCCGACCGAACGTAAGGAGACGGCGGCAGCCGAAGCCGAACGCAGAAAGCGGTTCGAGAGGAGGCAAGCGCGCGTGTGTTATACGTGCCAGAAGCCGGGTCACTTTTCGGCGCAGTGTCCAGAAACAAAAAGAGAAGTCGTGTGTTTGTCATTATGTAGCACTGACGAGAACATGAAGCTTCTCGAGCCTTACATGCGAGACTTCCTCGTGAACGGGAAAGAGTGCCGAGTGCTTCGTGATTCCGCAGCTACAATGGATGTAGTTCACCCCTCTTACGTAGAACCCGATATGTTCACGGGCGAGTGCGCATGGATCAAGCAAGCCTTGGAAGCTCATAGCGTGTGTCTGCCCGTAGCAAAAGTGCTTATTGAAGGACCTTTCGGAGCACTTGAGACGGAGGCCGTAGTGTCATCTAGGCTGCCCCCCCAGTACCCGTATCTTTTTTCGAACAGGTCCGATCACCTCCTGCGCGAGAAGGGGCTTTTGTTTGGTGAGGCTAGCGTTCAGGCCTTAACCAGACCGAGAGTTCGGGAGCTCGCTGCAAAGGCGGTAGTTGCGGGGCCGACGTTGTCAAGCAATGAGAAAGGGTCGGAGGCGCAGCAAGCTGATATTCAGAGCACGTCCGAACTGAATAAAATTGAGCCTGTAGCGCTGAAGGCACCAGGTACTGGAAAGGAAATGCCCGACACGGGAAAGTTAGAAGAGCTTCCGGTCGAGCTTCCGGGACTAGGCTCAGTGACGAACAGGGAAGACACTGATCAGGTCATTAGTGACTTACTCAGTAAAGTACCGCTGTTGCCTGAGCAGAAAACCGAACTACACCAACTCTTACAAGAGTTTCAAGGTCAGTTCTCTGAGAGGCCTGGTAGGACTTCTGTCCTTACTCATGATATAGAACTTACCTCCCCAGAGCCAGTACGATCCAAGGCGTACCGGGTGTCACCCCGCCAGCGCGATATTATGGAGGCTGAGGTAAAGAAAATGCTACAGCTCGGTGTTATTGAGGCGGGTGAGAGTGATTATACCTCCCCTTTGATTTTAGTTGAGGTACCGGGCAAGGAACCTCGTCCTTGCGTCGACTACCGCAGGCTTAATTCCATTACTAAGGATCAAATTTATCCGATCCCTAACATCGAGGAGCGCCTTGAGAAAGTTAGTAGCGCTCAGTTTATTTCCACCCTAGATCTTGTCAGGGGTTATTGGCAGGTTCCACTTACAGAAGAGGCTAGTAGGTATGCGGCGTTCATTTCACCAATGGGAACATTCCGTCCTAAAGTTTTGAGTTTTGGTTTGAAGAACGCGCCATACTGCTTTTCAAGCCTCATGGACAAAGTGTTGCGAGGACAGGAAGAATTCGCTTTACCGTATTTAGACGACGCAGCGATATTCTCCGCATCCTGGTCTGAGCATATGGCACACTTGCGGGCAGTGCTAACCCGCCTGCGCGAAGCGGGCTTGACAGTCAAAGCTCCCAAGTGCCAATTAGCACAGGCCGAGGTTGTATACCTCGGTCACGTGATTGGACAGGGTCGTCGCCGCCCCTCTGAAATAAAGGTGGCCGCTGTGCGAGACTTCCCGCAACCGCGCACGAAGACCGATATTCGGTCGTTCTTAGGTGTCGCCGGCTACTATCAGAGGTACATCCCCAGGTACTCCGATATCGCGGCTCCCCTGACGAATGCTCTAAGAAAAACAGAGCCCCAAACAGTCGTCTGGAGCGAGACAAAGGAAAGAGCTTTTAGCGCCCTAAAGAGCGCCCTAACAAGCCAGCCTGTGCTACGATCGCCAGACTACACAAAAGGGTTCGTTGTTCAGTGCGATGCTAGTGAGCGAGGCATGGGCGTTGTACTGTGCCAAAGGGACAATGGAGAAGTGGAACACCCCGTCCTGTATGCTAGTCGTAAGCTGACCTGTCGTGAGCAGGCGTACAGCGCCACCGAGAAAGAGTGTGCGTGTCTCGTGTGGGCCGTTCAGAAATTGTCATGCTACCTAGCCGGCTCGAGGTTTATCATTGAGACGGATCATTGCCCTCTCCAATGGCTGCAGACCATATCTCCCAAAAATGGCCGCCTCCTGCGCTGGAGCCTAGCTTTGCAACAATATTCCTTTGAGGTGCGTTACAAAAAGGGGAGTCTCAACGGTAACGCCGATGGCTTAAGTCGAAGCCCCTAACGTAGGAATCCGCCTCAAAGTTGTTTTTTAGTGATGTTTTCTTCCTGAGGCAGGATTTTTAACATATTGCTTTTGTTTAGTGTTTCAAAGTGATTATGTGCTTTCTAGTGCAATTTTCCAATTTGTGGACGCGTTCTGAGTGCTGCTTGACTACTGTAAGGAACTAGGCAGTAGTATAAAAGGGGAAAGAGCCTGGCAGAGCTTAGTGAGGGTTGTCTCGTGCTTGCTGACTGAGCGGTTGCGTTTCGGCGTAGTTCTAACGCTTGCTGGGAACGAGCACAAAAATGGCAACTCTCCCGAAGTGACTTTGCAGTGTCCTATGTGATCCTGAACCCGAGAACGAGGCCTTCTCTGTGCGCTGCGCTCAAGCAACGTCGAGGGACGATCGGTTTCGATTACGAGCATCATCGAGCGACATCCCTCTGGACAGCGGATGCAGTCCCCTGACCATCGGGATCTCCTTCTCCCGGCGGGGCGGTCTGTTACGTCTCGCCTACAACGCGCGGTATAGCCGGCGCGGATGCAACGGACGCCGCGGCTTCGTTCATCGCGGCCGCAACGCCTCCCGCCAAGCGCGTCCAGGCAGGTTTCAGTGCCACGTGTCGTCGTGCGTGCGTGTGTGTGTGTGTGCATGTTTTGCCCACGCTTGTCAAAGCGCGGCAGCCGGGGAGAGGAGCTCCCCAACTGGGAGGCGAGGAGGTCTGACCGGCGCCGGCCTGGCGGACGCGCCCGTCACGTCTGGACATGTCGAAGCGACGCCGTATCGGATGACTCTTCCCAAGCCGTTCCCTCTTGCCCTCGACTCCGATGGTATAAAACGCCGCTGCCCCGGACGCCGAGGGAGACTTCGATTCCTTCCTTCGAGTAACGTGGTCGCCCTGACCGGCTGCTCTTTTGCGATGCCAGAATAAACAAGTTGTTCTGTTGCCGGTCGACTCATCCTTTGCCGGGACCTTCGGATGTTTCCAGCTTTGCCCCAGGCCGCCAGGCCAACGCTACCCTTGGGGCTTGCAACCCAAATGCCACACCAGGGACTGCCACAGGGCGACACCGAGGCTGGAAACCCGGCTAAGCCAGCCCGGCCCACAGAGAGTTCGGCTCGCCCGTGGTTTGGTTCTAGTAAAATTAAGGACGACTCCGGCTTGCTGGCACCACCCGCACCCGAGGACCACTGGCCAAATAGGGCTGTCTGCGACAACAAACTCGGTGGAGATGGTATTTCCGAGTGCTGTCAGGTTGACGACGACACGTCCGACTTGCTCCACAGGGGTGCCGTTAAAAGCTAAGAGCCGGGTTTTGGCGGCTGGCAGAAGCAGGTGGGGCGCGTTAGCAACAAACGATTTGTGCAGTACATTGACAGCCGCTCCAGTATCAACCAAGGCCTTTACGTGCCGGTCAAGCAGGGCGACGTCGACGAGCACGTAAGGAGCATCAGTGGTAATCGGATCCGACGAAAGGAGGGGAACGGCGGAACGGTGCCCCCGGAGTTCCGCCAAATCGTGTCCCGACGTTGGAGGGCCGGCACAGTCCCTCGCGTAGTGTCCCCGCAGGCCGCAGCGGAAGCAGGTCATGCGGACGTCGTTACGCAGGCGTCGGATAGAGGCCGCAGTTGGGGCTGCGGACCGAGGAGCCTGCACGCTGCGCTCGGCAGACGGTGGCGACCCCCGCGTGGCCAGCAAAGTCAATTCCGCCTCGATAGCGAGCGCCATGGCGGCGCGGACGGAATCAGGACGGCCAGAGCGGACCAAGCGCTGCACCTCGGGGAGTCGGATGGCGTCGACAAACGCCTCGGTGCCGACCAGGGCCACGGCGTTCTGAGGCGCTCCCGGCAGCGACTGCAGAGCCAGGCGCTCAATGGCGCCGGCGAGGTCCTGGTACGTCTCCCCGGGCTCTTGACGGCGGGCTCGCAGGCGGTGGTACTGCACACGGGGTTGACCTGAGGCACCATAGTGGTCGGCGAGGAGGCCCGCGAGAACAGTGTAAGAGCCCAGCTGGTCGGGCGGCACGTTCTGCAGCAGCTCGGTGGCGCGGCCCCTCAGTTTTGCAACGAGCATCCATGCCTTCATTTGCTCGTCCCAGCCTCTCGCCGCCGCAATACCGTCCAGCTGGATGCGGTAAGCATCCCACGAGATGGTGCCGTCAAATGTGGGCAATTCCACAACGTCCAACGAACACTGCGGCGAGGACGCACCCGCGCCGAGCACGCCATTGGCGGCCACGACCGCAGGCCCAGCGACGGCAGAGCCGTAAACAGCGGCGGCGGGGACGCCCAAAGGCACCTGACCTGTGCTCGGCTCGGCTGGCACCAGGCGACGGAGTTCGCGCCGGAGAGCTTCCATCTCCCCAGCCTGGGCAGTCAGACGGGCCTCCCATGCGTCCATCCGTTGGGTGACTGTATCCAGGAGGCGCTCAACACCGGCGTCCGGCTGCTGCGAAGAGCCGAGCCTCTCCGAGCGCCTAGGTCTAGCGGCGCCGGCCGCCGCGTCGTCGGCGCTATCGGCTGGTGGTGGACTCCTGTCGTCTGGCACGTCGGGTGCTTGATTTTGGGAGCGGGTGAGCGGCATGATCCCACCGCTGCCACCAAAATGTTACGGTGTGGGATGCCACGGGGTGGCCACGGGCCCGCCCAGAGAAATATAGCAGCAGTACGGAGGAGAGCCGGCGAAGCACGACCGGCGGCGGCCAAGCTTTCTCGTTCCATCTCCCTCGTGCTAGAGCCGCGCGCTCGCCGTTCGCGCTCGCTCTCCGCCTCTTCTTTTATTCCCGTATCAATATATATATATATATATATATATATATATATATATATATATATATATATATATATATATATATATATATATATATATATATATATATATATATATGCGCTTCACCTCAGTGGATTCTAGTCGTTATGGAGAGCGCGAAAGAGACGCAACAACGACAAAATGAAGCGAGGAAGACAAGGAGCTCAAGAGGCGCCAGAAGAACGCGCCACACGACTCGAGAAGCGTCGTAACGAAGATGCGGCTAGAAGCTGTGCCACGTCCCGGAGTGACTCTTCAACTGCCGAAGAGACCGGTTTGAGTTCTCAAGAGTGTCGGAATGAGACGCTGCGTAGAGACGACGTGCCGAGGAAACAAAGCTTTCGCAATTCAACTAGGGTTAACCCGAGCTAAACCACGGGCAATTTTTTTATTTGTCTCGGATCTTTCCGCTCTCTTGACGGCAGAAAGTATGGGTTTGGCAAAAATGTTAGAACTGGCGCTCAAGCTAGGGTTAAGCAAGGAACAGGCGATGCGTCTCTATGACGTGGAGGAAAAGAGGCAGATAGAAGAGGCAGAAAGGCAGAGAGAGGAGGCAGATAGGCAGAGAGGGGAAAGGGCGCAAGCACGCGCAGACGCTCGCGAAGCAGGAAAGCGGGAGGCGAAAAGAGCTCGCGAGGCAGAAGAGCGAGAAGATAAAAGAAATCGCAAGGCAGAACAGCGACAGGCTAGAAGAGCTCATGATGCAAAAGAACAGGAGAAAAGAAGGATAGAACGGGAGAAGGAGTTTCTTTTGTGGAAACAGGCACATGTCGCGGGAGGATATCAGGAGATCACGGAGAGTGATCAGCCTTCCTTAGCTGGTAGAGAATCTCCTAGACCGGCCAGAGTTTGTCCGAGAAAGCTGATGGCTTCTTTTGATGGCTAAAGAGATGGTTTCAGCGCATATCTCACAAAATTCGAGCGGATAGCTTTGGGGCAAGGCTGGGAGCGCAGTGAATGGGCCACGGCATTGAGCATGTGTTTGGTCGGAGAGGCGCTGATTGTGTTTGGGAGAATTCCTGCAGCTGATTCCATAGACTACGAGAAAGCCAAGAAGGCACTCCTCCAAAGATTTAGGCTCACGGCAGAGGGGCTTCGGGAGAGATTTTGCCCCGCGAAACCTGAGGATTCTGAAATCTCTAAGCAGATTTTCTGTAGGCTGACAACTATTTCGACAGGTGGTTTGATATGCAAGCACAGATGAGAGTTTTGAAGAAGTGCGCGACAAGCTGGTGAAAGAGCAGTTTTTAGCATATTGCAATCCAAAGCTGGCGCTATTCCTGAAAGAAAGTTGAGTTCATTGGAAGAGTTTGCCGACACTGCGGAGCAAGTCCTGGAGGCTCAAGGGCTGAGAATTATCATTAAGGCATACGAGGAAAACACAGAAGGTCCTAGAGACAGATGCGACAAAGCCAAGAGCATATCGCGGTGCATCTAAGGCACCAGTAAGGCGTTTCCTTCGTGGCAAGGTGCGACACCATGCAGTTGGCTGTCGGACCAGTAGCGTTGCCCAAAAGAGACACAGGTTGTGTGTCAGGGTTGTAAGAGGAGAGCACACACTGTGGATGAGTGCCTATATAGACCGCAGGAACGAGCTACGTGCGTTCTCGACCCTCGGGCGGAAGGTGTCACACCACCTGAAGTTCCACACCTGAAAGGAGAGCAAACGCCGCTGGAAAATGAGGTGGGGAGTGGAACACCCAAGTCGAAAACAGCAATGCTGGTGGTGGTTGGGCAAATAGGGGACCGCCCTAAGTTGGTGCATAGAGACAGCGGAGCCAACAGAGTTTTGGCTCAGAGAAGCCTGGTGAGGGACGAGGATCTTACAGGGGAAGCATTGGTCGTCACTCTTGTAGATTGCACAGTACGGTACCTTCCTGAAGCCAGGATTCTAGTGTCCACGCCATATTATACTGGACAGGTAGTGGCAAAATGCGTAGAGCAACCAATCTACGATGTCATCTTGGGAAACATTACGGGTGTAAGAAGTGTCGAAGACACGGATCCCGAGTGGAGGATGCTCGACGTTGAAGAGCATCCAAAGGAGGAAAGGCCCGCGACAGCTCAGACAGGTGCAGTCAGTTTGTCGTCGGCAGTGGAGACAAGAGCTCAATCAACATCCCGAGCTACGCAGCGTCCACTCTTCACTACTGTTACGATGTGCCTGAGCGTAACACCGGGCGAAATTGCAATTAGGTAAAAAGAAGACCCGAGCTTGAAAGCCTGCTTCGAAAGAGTTGGGCAAAAAGTGAAAAGGAAGAGGATTCGTACATCATTCGAATATGAATTGGTAAACGGTCTTCTGCTCAGCGAATGCATATTAAGATCAGGAAGGCGGGTACAAGAGCTTGTGTTACCGAAAGCTATCAGAGAGACAGTGTTACGCTTAGGACATGACGCCATTATGGCCGGACACCAAGGTGCTCAGAAAACGGTTTCTAGGATCACCGAGGAGTTTTTCTCGCCAAGTGTCCAGAGTGACGTTAAACGCTTTGTTCGCTCATGTGACGTGTGCCAGCGCACAGTTCGGAAGGGAAGAGTTGGTCCCGTACCTTTTGGCAAGATGCCAGCCATCGACCTACCGTTTCAAAGTGTGGCTATTGACATTGTAGGGCCAATCGCTCCAGTATCCGCCAGACGCAATAGATATGTGCTTACTCTGGTTGATGTGGCCACTCATTATCCTGGCTCTATTCAATTGAAGGCTATTGAGAGTATCCAAGTGGTGGAGGGTCTTGTGGAGATGTTTTCGCGTTATGGGTACCCGAGGGAAATTTTGAGTAACCGGGGCTCGAACCTCACGTCGTAGCTAATGAAGGAGGTAAACCTCCTTTCGCCAGTAAGGCAGTTACTAACAGCTCCATACCATCTCATATGTAATGAACTTGTAGAGCGGTTCAACGGCACCCTCAGAAATATAATTAGAAAATGTGTCAGGAGAGAACTACTGAGTGGGATAGATACCTACCAGCGCTTTTTTTCGCTTACCGCGAAGTGCCGCAAATGAGTCTTGGTTTCTCGCCCTTCGACATGTTGTATGGGAGAACCGTTAGAGGGCCACTTACAATACTCAAGGAGCTGTGGGCTAATAAGGATATTGCATCAGATATCAATACAACGTACACCTACGTTATTTAGTTGCGGGACAAGTTGGAGGAAACATGAAGGCTTGCTCATCAAGGCGTGGAAAGGGCGCGCGAACGCTATAAGGGGTACTATGACAAGAAAACCACTCATAAGAATCTGAAACCGGACGACAGGCTTCTCATCCTGCTACCCACGGATCATAATAAGCTACTGATGCAATGGAAGCGCCCTTACCTTGTGATGCAGAAGAAAAATGACGTGGATTCTGAGTTATTGGTAAATAACACCCTGAAGGTTCTCCATGCCAACATGTTGGAAAAGTACGAAGAAAGAGTTCCCGTACAGTGCGCCCCCAAGGTAGCATGCTCGGTAGTGGCAGATGAGACAGGTTATGTTGCCGAAGTGCCCACTTGCAGAGGGCAGAAAACTATGAAATGGGATAAGGTGTCAATGAACCCCAATTTGAATGAAGACAGAAGATCACAGATAAAGGCCCTACTCCAAATTAAGGGGGGGGGGGGTGTTTTCGGATCTGCCGGGCAACACGGATGTCATACGTTGCAAACTATATCTCTCTACAGATAGACCAATCAGCGTGAAACAATACCCACTACCTCTATTAGTTCAATGATCAATTGAAATTGAGGTGCGGGATGTGTTGGAGGTTGGTGTGATTGAGAGCTGATGGTCAGCATACAATGCGCCTCTCGTGGTTGTCAAAAAAACCCGATGATACTAACCGACTGTGTGTAGATTTTTGTCGGCTAAATGGCATCATATTACCCGATACCGAACCTATGCCGAGAGCGGACGTGGTGTTCGCTAAGGTGGCTCACAAAATGTTTTTTACTAAATGTGGCATAGCTAAATGATATTGGCATGTACCAATGGAAAGTTTCTATAAAGAAAAGACTGCCTTTTCTTGCTCGACGGGTTTATTTGAGTTTAAATTCATGGTTTTTGGTTTGAAGACAGCATCCCCAATATTCACGAAGCCGATGAGGAAGGTTTTGAATGGGCTCCATAATGTAGAAGGCTATACTGATGACATCCTTGTGGCAACAGATACGTGGGAGGAGCATGTAATTACGCTGGAAAAAGCTATTTGATAGAATTCAGGAAGCCAGGTTGACCATAAAATCGGCAAAATGTGAGGTGGGATTTGAAGCCATTTCTTTTCTCGGAAACGAGCTGGGGATGGGCCGCATCGCGACGAAAGACGACATCCTGGTCAAAATACAGCAAGTCCAGACACCGACGACCAAGAAAGTACAGTCGTTCCTGAGTTTAACCAGATACTACAGGGACATTATTCCCGATTATGCCCACATAGCCGATCCGCTTGTAGAACTCACCAAGAAGGGTGCAAGCAATAAGGTGAATTGAAGTGCTGAACATGAGAACGGCATATGGCAAAACCGCCCGTTCTGCTTCCTCCGAGTTTGGATAAATATTTTTTGCTTCACACTGATGCATCAGACCGGGCATTAGGAGCCGTATTTTTGCAAGAAGAGAATCACGTGCTACATCCGGTATTTTTCTCAAGTGAGAGATCATCGGCTGGTGAGCGCAAGTACTCGATCCAATGTTGTAAACGAATGCTTCGCGGTGGTGGGGGCGGTAAAGAAATTTCACATTTATATTTATGGGAGACATTACAGTATTCAAATGGATAATCAGTTACTCTAATACTTCACCAAGGCCAAAGTGAACAATATTAAATTTATGAAATGAAGTTTGTCCTTGCAAGAATACATATTTCAGGTGGAATATATTAAAGGAAGAGATAACGTTGGAGCGCCTTCATGAGTAGAGCCAACTGAACAGCTCTAGGTATATCTTGGATGTGTCTTGTTGTTGTTGCTATGTGATTATACAAATAAGTGTGTTGTAGACAATAACATATTTATTAAGGACACAATACGGACAACGGCAGTGGTGTGTTAATGTTCCGAAAATGCAGTTTGGTGTGCTGTGTTAGTGATGTGCTTTTGGTGTCTGCTAGGCATCTGTGGTGTGTTGTGTGCTGGGTCCAGAATTGCCACAGAAGATGGTCGGTTGGCTGGATGGCTAGAAGATTAGGACTATATGTGAGTAGTTTTTCATAGAAAAACACTTGAGAGAGGGAGCCCTTGTCACATATAATAGGGAGTCTGAAATAAAATTATGAAAGAGGTTTGAAGAAGACGACGAACACGACGACAAGGATTACGTTGACTAACGCCAAGGCCGTAAAAGCGCGAGGGTGAGGGAGGCATGGGGGGAAGAACAGAGAAGTGGAGGCTCCAGCGGGTCAAGGGCACTTCGGATGGAAGAGAGCAATGCCGGCTACTGCTCCGGTGAGCTCGAGTTCTACGGCTTCGCACCGTGGACTTCCTGCCGTTCCTGAGCCCGTTCCGGGGAGTCAACAGAGGACGCTACCACCTGCTACGGCCAGGGGTGTCTCCAGCGCTGTTGCCACCCCTCCGGGCGGTGCCCCCAACCCCAACATCACCGGCATCACCTCCACGGGCGCTTGGACCAGGAGCTTGTACGACGCAGCCAACGACGCCGCCAGCGACGCCAGCCTGAGCACGTCGAACACCACCTCGACGCCGGCTACTGGACCCATGCAACGCATCATACGAACGCCGACCGCTAAGAGTAGAATGCCAGTAGTAAATTCTAGTAGCAGTGTTTCCGGGCCGGGTGATTTGATAGTCTTTGTGTTCTGTGTTAGCTTTGTTAGTTAGTTTTGTGTGATAGTGTTTGTGTCACGTAGGGTGTATTAAATGTGCGTCTGTGTGGGTACACCTGTCGCCTAGTCCATTCTTTCGACCCGAGTGTTCTGCGGGGAGATCCATGACAGACGTATGCAGGGTAATTCAAAACAGGCACGTGCGGTAAAAAGCACTTTGAAAATAACAAGCGTGTTGATGCGCGAAAGGTGTCGTTTATAATACGCACGCGGCCATTTTTTATTGGTAGGTGCTTAAATGATTGTCTACGAGAGCACGCGCGTTCCTTAGAGGAGGCGGGAGGATCATATATGCCAGTTCAGTGCCGCAGTTGTCAGCGCTGTTTCCCACAGTTCAGCCATACTCAGGTTATAGGAAGGGGACCACGACCACTTGATAGAGAGATTGTGGAGGTGATTGCCAGCTTGCGTTCGCAACCTGATGAGTGTGTTAGCTCTCCTTCTGTTTCCATCCTTCAAAAGGAATTGGGTTTCCTTGCCACGTAACCTTTTGATTGCATTCCTTTTCTTTTCTTGCGCATTTTGCCTTTAAGCTGTGGTTTTCATGTCATCACTTCTGTGTACGGTGGTATTCTTTCAAGTTTCAGAGCTTGTCCGCACCCTTTTCATGTACAACTCGTGCCATTTATGCAGAAACTTTCATTTGACTTCCACGTGCAGCTTGTCGTCTCTTAAGGTTAGCCAAAGATCTCGCGTTGTTTTGTTTTTATGTCCTCATCCTAAGTTACTATTGATTATAGTGTGACACGTGTGAACTTCTGTAAAAACCATTATGTGTTTCAATACATTTTCACTTGCTTGTACCGCCCTCTGTTATCGCCTTCCTCCCGTACTGTGTTTGTTGCAGTTTTAGTCATTAAGGCTTACATAGAAATAGAACATAAATGGCCCTATGGACTCTAAACATCTAGGGGATATAAAAATGTACGTACGGAAAGAAATCAGCGCATAGAGAAACTGTAAGCAACAGAAAACGCATCAAAAAGAAAAAAAAACCATTTGGATTTCTTGGAAATATTGTAATCCAGTAACTGTAACGGATATTTTTTACGGACAGTATCTCTGCTACGATGTCTATATGAACAAAAACAAACACAACCAGGTATTTCTCAACCCATAATCAGCAATAAATTTTTTAAATTCTGGAAATCTTGCACAAAGACAAACCAGTCTTTGAATTGCATTGTAAGTGGCAGTGAGATGGCAGACAGTCTCGCCCATAAAGCTGTGTCAAGGAATCCATCAAAAAAAGTACCTCAAGATGAGAAAATTCTCTTCAGGAAAACTGTGCTCGATCATTTCAGTACCCTGTGGAGTGCGCCCCACAAGCCATGTGTTACCAAGGGACTGAGAAGATCCCAGGCCACTCTACTACATCGAATTCGCACGGCCTCTTCTTGCACTCCTGCCTGGATGCATAAGGCGGGCATGGCATCGTCTCCGTTATGTTCTTTATGTGGTGTGTGCGGGGATATCGAAGATGATATTATGTACTGCCCTGAGTACAACGCGGAAAGGTATGCCATGTTCGCTTTCTTCAAGAAGACAGGAGCCCTTAGTAGTACAGTTCAGGACATTGTCTACCCGAGTAGAAACCAGACATGCAGAAGGGAGGTTGCACGCCTTCTTTTAACGTTTCTGCAGGACGGTGATCTTGTTTCTAAACGATGACATCAGGAACGGACTATTATTTACTATTATTGGATGTGTGCGTAGATAACGTCTTCTGGAGTGGACTATGTTATACTCTGAGTGAATGTATGTATAGATCGTAGCACTGCAATGGACAATGTTCTACAGTGACTGAATATGTGCATAGATGGTGAATTCTGCAGTGGACTTTGGTGTGGACTGTGTGCAGTGAATGTGTGCATAGATGGTAACTGCGGGAGGGGAGTATTTGCTATTTTAAGTGACTGTGGGCATAGCGGGGTAGATCTGACAGGTTTTCGGACATCATTAACATAGAAGTGACGCTACGGCGGAGCAATTGCCGGCTGATTAAGCAAGGCTAATCCCACCTGTAGCATTCAGCACCTCGACTCAACTCGAAAATATATTTATGGGAAGACATCTAAGCAAGAACAAAGAATTTCAACTGTTTTTCAACCTGTTTTATGGGTGTATTCCATGTATCTGACAAAGATATTCCTGGCCCTTTCCGTTTTAATCATTTGCTGTCCACTAGTCCACCGACATGCCTCAATCATTAGGCAGAAGCGCCTGCTCGTGTGACACACCTCGCCTAACGCTCTTCTGTGATTTTCCAATTCGTGTTGCTGCTGTTTCTTTGGCCTCTGCATCTGTATGGCCCTTGCACGTGTGCCGTCTTCGTGGTTGCCATTTCTGTGACTGCCGTTTTGAATTTGGCGCCCTTCTTCAAGCACCACAGAACTCACTCTACCATTCGTGGCATTCCCGGGCGACTGCGGCAACACATCGGTGCCTTATCGACTTTATCTACTGTGGATGTTTTTCGCTCGCATTTGGCAGCAGCGGCAGCTCGCGTGACACACCTCGCCTAACGCTCTCCTGTTTCCAGGTTGGTCGCGTTTCTTTTGTCTCCAGTATAGATCTGCCGCTGCTGTCAAAAAGGAATTTTCGTTAATGCCTTTCTGTGTATGTCAGTTCATCTTTTGGCATGTGTAGGTGAGCGCTTTCTAAAGAGGACTTACAACTGAAGTGTTGCTAGTGCGATATTTCCTTCCACGCGGGCGCCTGCTCGGGTGTCACTGATGAAACCTTGAAGGGGAAGCGAGGATCGTTTAGAAAAATTTGGAAGTGTCGGCCTGTAAACCCAGTTCAAGTAAGGATGCTATCACAGGGACAACCGACCAGACAGAAGTTAATATTCCTGTATTTTATTCCTTGAAAGCGAGAAAATATACAGAAAATCCAGGCATGCGCAGACAGAAATATCACGTGCAATCAACAAAACCGTTCAAGATATGAAATCTCAGCTTTAACATGGCTCACAGATGTATCGCTGACACACCCTTTCCCTCTTTTTCTGATGTGGTACGCCTCTAAAACCTCTCGTGCCTTACTATCACCGCTTCTGCCCTAGAGGTTTTAGAGGCTTACCACATTAGAAAAAGAGGGAAAGGGTAAAGCAGCTGAATGGGCTAGTTGGTTTTGCATCTTAGTGAAAAACAGCGCACAAGCAAACACAGACAGAAAGAAGGGGACAAGCGCTTGTCCCCTTCTTTCTGTCTGTGTTTGCTTGTGCGCTGTTTTTCACTAGGGGTAGGGTGTGTCATCGATACATCTGTGAACCTTGTTAAAGCTGAGATTTCATATCTTGAACGGTTTTGTTGATCGCACGTGAGATTTCTCTCTGCGCATGCCTGCATTTTCTGTATATTTGCTCGCTTTTCAAGAAATAAAGTCAGATGAAGATAGCGCTCGTCCTACGTCGTTCTTCTACTGTGTGTGTGTGTGTGTGTGTGTGTGTGTGTGTGTGTGTGTGTGTGTGTGTGTGTGTGTGTGTGTGTGTGTGTGTGTGTGTGTGTGTGTGTGTGTGTGTGTGTGTGTGTGTGTGTGTGTGTGTGTGTGTGTGTGTGTGTGTGTGTGTGTGTGTGTGTGTGTGTGTGTGTGTGTGTGTGTGTGTGTGTGTGTGTGTGTGTGTGTGTGTGTGTGTGTGTGTGTGTGTGTGTGTGTGTGTGTGTGTGTGTGTGTGCGTGCGTGCGTGCGTGCGTGCGTGCGTGCGTGCGTGCGTGTGTGTGTGTGTGTGTGTGTGTGTGTGTGTGTGTGTGTGTGTGTGTGTGTGTGTGTGTGTGTGTGTGTGTGTGTGTGTGTGTGTGTGTGTGTGTGTGTGTGTGCGTGCGTGCGTGCGTGCGTGCGTGTGTGTGTGTGTTGTGTGTGTGTGTGTTGTGTGTGTGTGTGTGTGTGTGTGTGTGTGTGTGTGTGTGTGTGTGTGTGTGTGTGTGTGTGTGTGTGTGTGTGTGTGTGTGTGTGTGTGTGTGTGTGTGTGTGTGTGTGTGTGTGTGTGTGTGTGTGTGTGTGTGTGTGTGTGTGTGTGTGTGTGTGTGTGTGTGTGTGTGTGTGTGTGTGTGTGTGTGTGTGTGTGTGTGTGTGTGTGTGTGTGTGTGTGTGTGTGTGTGTGTGTGTGTGTGTGTGTGTGTGTGTGTGTGTGTGTTTTCGGCGCGACTGTTTTCCTTTCTGGATAGAAATGAACCATCCAGCCCAAATAGAAGTTCTTTTAAATAATATTCCTGTAATTTTGCTAGACATAAGCAGAAATCGTAACTCTCCCCTTTGCCTCTCTGAATAAGTGGACGGAATTGAAAAGGCAATTGATGTGCTTTCTGATGAGTCTGCCAAGTTGAAAGAGCGACACGGCGCCCAAGAGAAGGGAACGAAAGAGCTCCAAGTTCGAGTTGCACAGCAGGAAAGAATCTCTGCCGGCGCTGAGCTAACCACGATCAAGCCTAGATGGAATGACCTGGAATTTAAATGACCTGAACCTGGAACATCATGACATCATTCGAAGTGAACATGAGGACCTAATGGCTAAGATTAGCGTAATGGGTGCCGATCTTTCTCTTGAATCACTAACGCAAGAGGATGTCATGTCATGGCCGTGCATAGGTTGCCCACGGAAAAGGACAGAACTCCAGTCATTCTTGTCCGCTTTTCTAGTCAGGAACTTAGGAACAAATGATTTGTAAAAAGGAGCGCACTGCACGATGCAGGTAGTTCTGTCTCTGTCAAAGAAAATATGACCAAGTATTCGCAAGACCAGCTTTGGATAGTGAAAAATCAGCCGAAACTATTTGGCTTCAAATTTGCAGGCGACTCCACCTTTGCCATTCGTTCAGATTGTGACCTTGCTCTGCTAGCCCAGTTACAAGTACCCCTCCCCAATATAATCGACCTTCGTGAATTACTGCTTCCACATCAGGTAAATGATTGCCTCGACTTAAAAGAATTTCTCTGCCCTACATATTATTGTGCGATCCTTACGTAGCAAATTCGATGGCTTTTCATGTTTTGTCGACAGTCTGCACCATAATTTTGATGCAATTCTGTTAACTGAAACGTGGGCCATGTGAGACGCAGACTGTGAAATTGCCCGGATATGATCCCTGTTTCCTTAATCACCCTTCACGTGGAGGAGGCGTTGCGATTTACGCTTCTATACAATGGCCCCTGACTGTGAAATCCTTGCGCTTCAGATTGCGGACAAAATTGTTTCTGTTGTTTACAGGCGACCGTCAGATGACCCAGATAGGTCCTTAACACACATCGATAAATTTCTTGACTTTACTTGGGAAGCTCAATACCCCACTATTATTGGTGATGACCTCAATATAAACATACATGAACCTTCAAGTACAAAGAGCCCGTTGAATTATACAATTACCTCCAATGGTTTTACGAACTTTATCACCACGCCCAAAAGGATAACACCGACTTCATCCAGTACCATTGACCGTTTTACAGTAGGCATTGTTTCGCTCGTTATTTCTGCTACCAGCATTGCTTGTGATCTGAGTGGCCACTGTGCAATTTTTGTATCCGTGCCACATGTCTGTGCCCCGAATTACGCACAACCGAATAGTTTTGATTATCAGTGTATAACTGACGTGACACGCCCAATTTCGTGAGTCTGCACGCGTTGCAGTCTGCCACTGTGTTGCTGCCTGTTCTTGTGTTCATGAGTCGTATGAGCTGTTTTCAAGAGTTTTGAAGGAAATTTGAAATAAATGTTTTCCCAGGAAAACAAAGAAATCAGACACAAAACTTCGTAAGCCATGGGTGACACAGGTACAAATTGAAATTATGAAACAAAGTAAAGGCTTTTCAGGCGTTTCATATGCTGTCGTAACCCTAAGCACCTAGCCGCTTTTAAAATTACTGCAACAAGCTACCTAGCGATGTGCGCAAATCTAAATGTGCCTACTAATTGCGTTACCTCGCTAGAATCAAATGTCCGAAAGGGTTTTGCAAGCTTCTAAATGAATCATTTTAAAATAAGGATAAAAGTACGCAATTGGGTCAGCTTGTGATCGATGGCTTGCCCTATCCCCGTTGTTTTTTGGCAGATAAATTCGATGACTTCTTTACAAGCTTTACACGGAATGGTTCCTCGTCGAAGCTCTTCGTTTTCTTTTCCAAATGCTGGTTTATATTCCATTTAATGACCAGCGAGGAAGTCTTCTGCGTGGTAATGAACCGAAAATCGACAAATTGCACCGATTTTGATGGCTTCCAATTAAACCAATTAAGTTAGCTGTGAATCTGTTAGCACCATGCTTAAGCTACACCTTTAACTTGTCATTCAAATCGGGCATATTTTCTGCACGAATGAAATATGCAAAAGTAAACGTTACTTTCAAAGCAGGAGATACAAACAAGTTGATAAACTATAGGCCAATTTCTATCCCTCCTGTGTTTTCGAAGACTCTTGAAAAAGTAATGCTCAAGAGAATCGATCGGTTGTTTTTGAAACATAGATAATAAATGCCAGGCAGTATGGATATCGAAAGGTCAAGTCGACGGAGTCTGCTTTTCTTTCGCAAAAGGAAAATACTTTGAATAATATTGAAGCTAAAACTTGAGCCTTGGTATTTTTTTACCGATCTTAAAAATGGTTTAGACCTTCTTAATCATGAAATACTACTTTGTAAACTTTAAATCTATGGTGTCTGTGGTCTCTCCCTTCAAGTTCTTCGTATTTACTTAAATGAAATGAACTTATGAAATAATCAATAGAGGAAATCAGGTTCTTTCTGCTCTCTATAAACGGTCCAAAGCTAATGGATTAATATTTAATTCTCGCAAGAGCAATACTGTCTTTTTTAGGCCCCATGCCTGGATGTGCAAACAATACCCTGCAGCTATAAAATAACATCATTAAAATTCTGGACAATTTTAAATCATTCGGCGTTGTCTTTTTTCTCTTGCATGAGATGGTCTGACCATATAATGCATATGGAAAGTAAGCTTACAATATCCGTAGGGTCTGTCTCAAGACTTCGGAATAATTTTTTCCCAAAGCACAAGATTCTTATTTACCACGCCATATTTCAGCCGTAGATTAGCTTATTGTCACCTTGTTTGGGGTACAACGCCCTAAACAAATCTAAACAACATACATGGTCTCCAAAAGAAAGCAATTAGACTGATCGCTGGTGGATGTCACACTGCCCACATTGCAACTTTATTCGCACAATATAGGGTTCACCTTGCGCGTACCAAGGTTGAGTACCACTCGTTGCGAAGCCTTAAATTCTCACCACATGCTCATCCGACTTTCCGAAGAATCTTGCTGGACTTAAGCCAATGAGAAAAGGTTTCACACCAGAAGCAAACAAATACAGGATGTTCTTCGAAAGACGACGTTATACGGAACCAGAGCCTTCGTTTAATTTTTCCATACACACTAAAGCATCACAGCATATACAACCCAAACATCTTTACCGCCCCATTAAGGACGTTAAGTTACACTTCATCAATGCCGCACACTCTTTCTATTCTTAGCCTAAGTGAGATTTGTCATGAGTGCTCATCATTTTTTAGGTTCAGCCACGTTGCCTGCATAACGCTTGCCGATTGTTGACCGTTAAATACTGTTTTCATTCTAGTTTGTTCAATGAGCGCAAGTATCTCAACTATTTTTGCTGCTTTCCATACTACATAATTTCATTTCCTATATGTATGCTTGCCTGAAATGTGCACATATTCTGCTGCTCTGCCTTCACCGGGCCTCGAGCATCTCAAGCTACCCTTGCAGCTTTTCGCCCGAGGCGCACTTCCTCCATGTCTGGAAATAAACTTCCTTGCATTCAAATATTCTAAATTTCCCTATGCCATGTCAAACGCGGATGTGTTGTCTTTGACAAATAGAAATAAGTGGAAGGTTAACCTTTTCTTTGACACCTTTCTCTGAGTAATGCCTAAGTGTGTGATCACGTGGACACTTAAAAATGTGTTGCAGCATTCTTTGCTGCAATGTTATTTAGTTGAAGATGAAATAGAGCGCAAATGACCCGAAAGACTCAGTCACTTCACTGTGTATTAATACCCTTAGCCTGCCATAGGCAGCAGAGACGCGCGATGAAAATTTTATTCCAGTATTTAAAAGACGCTGGTTCCTTGGGCAAATCTAATCCCTCCGTTCAGCACTCACTATGCATTCCCTAAACTCTGCACTTTGTCATCCCATTCCCTACACCTAATTTCATCTTTCTTTCTCCGAATCCCTTCCTCACGCAGAGTAGCAAGTCAGCGAACTTAAACGCCAGATGAACCCTCTGTTTTTCAATCTAAGAACTTCTCTGTCTCTCTCACCTGGAAGACCCTGGTGGCGTGGTCCCTGGCCGACTGATCGTCGTTGTGGGGTGCCGCGTAGTGTCCCAGCAGGCTGTAGACGGAGGAGATGATCTCAAAGATCTCTTCGCGCGTCACCGCGCCGTCCTTGTTGATGTCGTACAGGTTGAAGGCCCACTGCAGCTTCTCCTGCGGCGACCCGCGGGACAGCACAGACAGGCCCATCACGAACTCCTGCGAAGAGTTGCGGTTCCGGCCCAACATCAGCCGCAAGATGCGTCAAAGTGCACTGCTTTCTCTCGTTCGGGAGCTGTATGAAAGAAAACTAATTCATTGGCTTATGGTGCGAGCTGCAGCCGCAGCAGGTGTTTCATTTCTCAGTGCACCTATGATGTTGTAGCCCCTTTGTGAAGAAAGGCCGAGTACTTATAGCTTAACATCACCGTACGAAAAATCATTTAAAGGCCATGTATCTTGAAAAAAGAAACTCAGATATGTGCGGCTGGGAGTCGCCTCAGCCTGGGGTACCGCGTTGGTGTGCTACTCATAGCAACACCTGTAAGCAAAACCTTCCAAAATATTTCTCTCGTTTCACGGAGTACCCATGAAGGCGCCTGTTTGTTAACAGTTGGCGACTATTTTGAAGAGCGCCCATGAAGGCGCCTGTTGTTAACAGTTGGCGACTATTTTGAAGAGCGTGACAGCGTACGCTACCATTTTGAGCCCTGTTTTCATCACGTCACGATAACTGTGCGCTGTGAAGCCGCCTGTTCTATCCGCCACGCGTTTCTCCGAATAGCGCAACCTTATCCTGGAGTGCGACATGCTGCCGCGTTCGCTGCATTTAGGCACTAATACAGTCGAAACTAGACATCTTAGACAGCGTTATTAAACAGCAGTTCTCAAACGCTATGGCAACCGAGCAAAAAAGAAGTTCCAGCAATATCGCTCCTCAAAATTAACTAGGGGTAAATGTTACGCCATGCAAGTATCTAAAAGAGTACTTTATCCACAAAGGGTATGCCGGCAACATGAGCTCTTGGATTTGGCGTGGCTAGTGTTGAGCCTAAAATGTGTATTCTGCCTCGGCACCGGTAGCTGCACCTCTGTGTGCAGATAAAAATTTCAATAGCGCGTTTTTCACAGCTTTAATGAACTTACCGAGAGTGAATGTTTGGTGTCAGGCTAGTATGGTGGAAACTTTCACACCATTTCTTTGAGGTTTGCATCGAGGAGACTGGTGTTGTTACAATTGAATCCATGTTTTCAGCCCAACACTAGCCAAGCCAATCATGAAGTCTTATCCTCCCAGCATGCTCTTGCTGGAATAAATGCAGCGCCACCTGCTTTTCCTCTAGGTATGTACTATGAAATGTATGCCTCTAGCCTCCTCTAGCTCAGATACCCACGAGCGCCCCCTATATCTGAAAACCCGTCGTTGGTCTAGCGGAGCCGTCGTCTGTTTCTGAGCGCAGTTCGTATGCGTGCTCTTTGAGAACAGTTTTCGATGTTAACCTACCCTTCTGTAAGTTTTCATATGACGAGCACCATAATTCCATTCGTCTCCAAAAGAAATTTTATGGAGTCAGTATGGATCATATGGAGTCGGAAGAGACAGTACGGAAGTACGTACGGAAACTTAAGGACTGCACATGGCGTCATTTACACTGCATGAAAACTGCATAGAAATTACGTAGAATGCTCATGGATTCCGTGCAGACAGGATATAGATTTTCATATTATCTTCCATACCTTAGGACTATATATTCCTATAATTTCTTACGAGCGGCTCATATGAAACGTTTCAGTGGGGTAATTAAAGCGTGTAGTTTGAACAGTAGTGTTTAAAAGCAAATTTCGTGCGTTGTGCAGCATGCTGATCATCAGGGGAAGCTTGAGCGGTTTGGTGGAATATGAAGCAGATGCAGAGCCGTTTGGGGCTATATCTGTCTTGACATCTCAACTATCGTAGCGTTTGAAAAACTGATCAGCCGTGAAATCACGTTGTAATCTTTTTCACGCTCTTCTTTAAAGTACTTGCAAACTGGTAACGAACAGCCGCCTCCAAGGTGCTCGGTGAAGCGAGAAAATTATTTCGGAATGTTTTGCTTACATGTGTTTCTATGCGTAGTGCTCGCGCCCTGCACCATCGGCGGCGGGTGACTCTCATACGCACAATGCGCGGTGTTTAAAGAATACATCACGTTAGGAATCATCGTTCATAATTTCACGTCAATTTCTAGGGTGTAATTGGTTTCTGTGTATGAATGGAGCACCTCGCCGGTCCGCTGTCAACCATCACCATCACCACGTGTTTGATGACGGGAAGGTTGCATTTTCTAAAAACTGACGTTGCGTATATAAACGCATCTTCCGTAAGGAATAAACAGCTGTTAGTTTACGCTTGTGCCGTGCGTGTATTGTCTTCTTGTGTCGCTTTTAGCGCACACGTTCGCATAATGAAGAACACTCTGGACGTAATGCAGACCAATAGCCTAACAAAATGCTCGCCCTGGAAGCGTTTACATAGACTAAACTTGGAAATAAAGCTGAGATGGGTGCCTATAATTATTTTAGTTTGCAGCGAAAGCGACTCACTCCAGCGCTGGTCTGAAAGATGTGAATTGGTCCACAGTTCGCACCGCACCGCCTTCTGCGTTCTTGTCCGTTCACCTATGTGTTTACCCTGCCTGCTCTTCCATTTCTAAGTAATCACCAACTTCCGGTGTAGTCTCCAGGCATGTCGTTATCAGCGCAGAGTCAAGTTGCCGCCAACAGCTGGGCCCTCGAACAGGCAGCTGCCAAGCCGGCACGTGCCTTACCTCTGTTCTCGCTGCGTGTAGCAGCCTGTCAGTGTGTAAAGCCTTTTGCCTTCTTAGAGGGGGAGGTGGGGGTTAGTCTTTCGAGCAAAGGTGCAGAGGTAAATAGCGGGAAAGAGATTTTGTACATAGTGTAGCCAACCATGACGGCCGCGCCTGGTGCCGCATAGGCAGATCATTGACCAAGCGCCGATGAAGACGAGGCGCCGGTGAAAGACGACGTTTCGCCGCGCTGCACGAGACCGCTTGGTTTTTGGACTGGCCGTCGGCGCTGCCCGATGTCCTGCTCGCTGTTTTGTGTCGCCCGCCGTGAACTCTGTCCCCTGACCTATTTGTGTACAAACTCCCTTTCAATAGTTTGATACAAAGAGGAAAAAATCATTTTTAAAAGTTGTTCGCTCAATTTAGAGTCAGAGTACTGAAACAAAGGATCCATACGCTATGTTTTTTTTATAAAAGCCAGCGCTTGAAGGACACGGACAGAAAGGCAGACATACAAACACACTACAATGAACTTACAACTGTTCAGCTCAACGTGTGTGCGTGTGTCTCCCTTTCTCGCTGTGCCCTTCAAGCGCTGTTTTTTATAAATGCATAAACAACTAGCACAACAAGCCACATTTTTCGCTCTGTCAGTCTGCTCGTTGTTGGGTAGCCTTAGAGCCGACCGGCCAGCTCTAGACAAGCAGATGGTGTGAGGGTACAGGCTTCCCTTTATCTTTCGTCCCTTGTGTATTGCTGCCAGCGATCCGGAATTATTAATAAGGTACAAAATTTTTCGAAGTAAGTTAACTAAAGAGTTAAGGCGTGCTAGAGACTCGTATTACTACGGTAAATTTGAATCATACAACGGCGATATTCGAAAGTTATGGCACCAGATTAACTCGGTTATTTTACTCACACCTCAGATTAGCTCTCCCCAAGAAGTACTTGTTCAAGGACAAAAAGTAAGCGGACGCGAATTAGCAGAGGCGTTCAACCGATATTTTGTGACTCGAGAATATTAAAGCTGCTCAAACATAACATATGAGACTCGCATCAGGTCCAGTACAAATTCTATGTACTTAAATCCAACTACATGTTCTGAAGTATTCCCAGCATTTATAAATATGAAGAATAGAAGATGCCTTGTTATAGATGATTTGCAGATTCGGCCTGTAAAGCATGTATTGGATATTTTAGCCCCAGTTTAAGCATATATATTTAATCTCAGTCTAGAATCCGGAGTGTTTCCACGGCGCATGCAAACTGCTAAAGTTACAGCTCTGTTTAGGAAAGCGATAAACTGTATTTCCAATTATAGACCAGTTTCAGTGCTGTCAATCTTTTCTAAGGGATTGGAAAAAGTCACTCACACTCGAATAGCATGCTTTTGTGACACATACAAAATTATAACAGATTCACAGTTTGGTTTTATTAAACATAAGTCAACTGAGAACGCATTGCTCAACCTGAAAGAGTATATCTTGCAATGTTTCGAAGGCAAGAAACTTGCTGTAGGTGTTTTCATAGATTTTTCCCAGGCCGTTGACTACATCAGTCATAACCGACTCTTGGCAAAACTGTTTGACTACGGTCTCAGGGGTCATGTTCATACACTTATTGCGACTTATCTTGATCCCCGCTTTCAGTTCACCAGTATTAATAGCTTCCGATCCTCGGCAAAAAAAATAACCGCTGGCGTACCTCAAGGCAGCATTCTCGGGCCTCTACTTTTTAATTTATACCTTAATGATATTGTTATTCAATGCCCTAATGTGAAAAGTGTTATGTATGCAGATGATGTCTCACTTATTTTCTCGTCAGTCACTGGTGAATAAGGCATAAACCAGGCAAACAGAACATTGAGGACACTGCACGAATGGTCACTTGCCAATCACTTAAAAATTATTGCAACTTACACAAAAGCTGTTATCTTCAGACCAAAAAATAAATGCGTTACGACACCATGCGATCTTATGCTTGGTATGGGAAAGATTGAGGTTGTAGAAAATATTAAGATATTAGGGGTAAATTTTAATTGTCAGCTAAGTTGGGACAATCATGTTGACGCTGTCATTAGCCAACTTTCTCGTGTCACGGGTATCATCAACAGGCATCGTCACATGCTTCCATACAAAGTTAAGCTTCTCCTATATAACTCCCTATTTATTTCCCGCGTGAACTATGCTCACCCAGTTTGGGGAACAACCACAGTTGAAAATAAAAATAAAATATATATTCTACAGAAGAAGGCTCTGCGTGCAGTACTTAACGTCGGTTATCAAGTAGAAATATGCGATCTATTCAACCAACTCAGTGCTGTAAAAATATTTCAAATGTAACATGTTAGGCTGGCTGAAAGGTACAAGAAGGAAAAAAAACAAAATTTAAATCACATGAGCGACATGGCGCACCTTTCGCTAAAAGTACAAACTTACCCACACAGACATAGCGAATTGTGGCACGTTCCAACATGCCGCAATATGTACGGTGCACATAGCCTTGCAAACACGTTACCCCGTCTTTTAAATAAGTTTCATGCTGCAAATGCTGACGTAACATCAGACGCGCTTTGTTTGCGATATTTTCTTTCCATTCTTTTGTTTGCTATTATTGCTGTTTCATCCGTACCTTGATTGCATATGTTTCGCTTCATGTTGCATGCTGCCCTGTGTGTAGGGGCCGAGGGGCTCGTCAAGCCACATCTTACTGACTTTTTTCCCTCGAACCTCTCCATGTGTACATGGAAAATAAAGAATTGAATTGAAATTGAATTTTTATTTTGCTCAGTCTCGGGTTTCAGAAACATGTTAATGTAAAACGATAGCGAACAAATCTTTCGACCGCCACTAACCAGAATAAACAATGGCGATTTGTTTCCGATTCGTTCAGTTTCTCACATTTCAGTACCGAGAGACTTCAGTATTGATGAAGTGGGTGGGGTCTGAGGCCCCTCAAGACACCCCTGGATTTGAGTGAGCCTACTTTCGAGAAAACTTCACATGGTGATTATGCATTTAAGCTGGGGTGAAATACCCTTCCATTTACCGACACTAGCCTCATAATCCTAACGAACGTAACTTCAGTAACCTGCTTAGTTTTAACATGAATTAGTTTGAGCTCCTGGTGACGAGAGAAAAAGCACGCTTTTTTCTCTCCACCTCCATCATTTTGGTATATTGTGTTAGCAATAATTATTTTTATTAATGCCTTTTGGCACTGGAGAAGCATGAATAGAAGTATGGGAGTAGAGATAACTCGATGGTCGAGTTGTTAGGGTGGCTTACGAAGGAGACGGCTTATAAAAATTTGCGATCAGTTCCGCCTTTCAGACACCTTCCTAAACACCACACTGCTTCTTAACATTGCGCAGAGAAAGATAGGGCTTGGTGAGAAGTCTCGTATTTTTGCAGCACATCTCCACACGCGTAAGAGATGCCCAACAGTCTTGTTAGCGAGAATATAATACACGGGTAAGTGTGCATGCAGAATCAGTGTTATGCAACTGCTGAAGGGCTAACGTTAAAACTTAGCTGACACCTCCCTTAATTCAACCAAGAAAATCTCAATAGAATTTTGTTCTCTTATCTATAGCAAGAGTGCCGAAAATGAGTTAAGATCATGACCGATTTTGTGTTGTTAATTTCTCTACATTTGGTGCGTTCCTTGATGCTAGTACCACGCCTATTATAGAGAACCAACTTGGCCAGCGTTTAACTCTCAAATTTTGAAGCCTTCGCTGTTTATGCTTCATTTCCGCTCCATTAAGGCCACTGAAATAGCCGAAGGATAAAAATTAGTCTAGAACATATAGCTCACAACTCCTGTTATTGATCAAAAGTGCTGCTGATATGAAATAAAGATAGAAGCGTGTTATTTTAGACAAAAAAAAACTTGAGATAATTTATGCTAACACTTATTTTCCGGACTCTTATCTCCGGAAGGAAAATATTTGCTCATAGCCAACCGTAACAAAACTGCCCAAATTAATTTACCTTATTTGTCGAGTTCGCATAGCCAAAATTTAAGAGCGAACGGATTATGTTTAACAGCCGTGAATCGTTTCGCCGATTACACATTCTACATGAAACATTTGCGTCTATCTCGAGCGCACGCTCCGTAGAAGGTTGCAGCGTTCATCTGCTTTACAGTTAGCCGCAGCTGCTATGAGTTAGAGATAGCGGTAGGACAATTCGACAGGATACCAGCATGCTCTCCTAGGAAACTAAAGATCTAAATAAGAAACGACAAATTATGAAATCATCCATTCGCACAAACAGAATACAGCTGGCAGAGCTATCAAAATTATTCAATAAGCGCAAGGTAACCGACATATAGAGGTTTATATGAATCGAATCGAGTATATTGCCGCGAATATTTGCAGTGTTTGTTCGTTCTTCAAATCTGCCGCCACGCCACTTTATCGCTTTGTTTGCGACGTAAGAAGCGACTACATTTATCTCGATTGATCGCAGCCAGGCAGAGCTGATTCTACACTGTTCCAGAATGTTCTAGTAACTTTGCACGCTTTATCTGGAAAGTTCGCACGCTTGTCGCTTCGCCGCCACCGAGTGATTCATTCCATTTTGGGTGCAAGTGAGCCCAATAAACGGTTTTCTTTTAGAAGACCCTTTTGTCCGTCTTCATCGCTGCTTCGACTGCCGTCACCACTACGTGACAACATTCTAATGGAAGGAGGTAGCCTAAAAGCGCTGAAGAGGAAAGTATACATAGGAAAAACTAAAAAATCGTGACATTAAAGACGCCGACCGCAACAAAGAAAAGAACACACAAAGGCAAAACTCAAAAGTATCCGCTAAGAGACAAAGATGGCAATGCCGTTAGTGAAGCAAATGCATGTGGTTTGCAGTTCACCAGTGAGGTTCCGGTTGATAACCGAATAAAATTTATAGACGTATTTGACTATAGAGAACGGACACATGTGTTGGAAATACTCACCACGGGCCGAAAAACCGTTGCTCAACGATAAATCGCACCATTCCAAGACAGTAAAAAGCGGAACTGTTGTTTCATCCTTCTCATCGGCGTTGTCAGAATCCTGTCACTTTGCTATGAAACAAAGCTTCGGCGATCATGCTAAGAGGCTTAAAGATGCAGGTTACCCGGACGATGTCATCGCTTTGGGTTGCAAAAAATAATTAAAAAGATAGAAACCTCGGCTTTGCCGCTTTATTCACAGAAAGAACAGAAAAAGAAAAAGTTCGCAGTCCTTCCCTATGTACACCGCCTGTAACATGTTCTTAAAAATGTGGTCCGTAGGTATGAAGTTGATGTTATTTTTCCGGCACCAAGTAAGCCCAATAAAATTTGTTCAATTGTAGAAAATAAGGCTCGGAATCCTAATCGATCTGTAACGTCATGTGGCATTTAGCAAGATAAGAAATTTTTGCCGTGCTCTGAGGGCATAGCGTATAAAATACCTCTGTCCTGTGGTCAAATTTACATCAGACCAACAGAACGGTGTATTAACACATGACTCAGAGAACATCATCACTCATTATATTCTACCCGGTCAACTAATTTAGTTGGTCATTGCCGATAGTGTCAATCCTGTTCTCCTCCCTTACACTATACTGACATATTGTATAAAACACCCCGACCAATTGACCAGGGAAATCGTCGAAGCCTACCAAATGAGGAAAAAACCGAGATTGTGCTTCAGCAAATCATCCATGCTCCTGCGTGACAGTGAGGTTCCTTATCTTGACCCAACATAGTAGCACGTGCTTTGTGGTTTTGTTTTTCGGTTTTTGCTTGCTCCCTTATATTCATCTGTTTCCGGTGATTAAACTTAGTTGAGATTCAGTGCTTGTCCTGTGTTTTTTTTTCTCCGCTTTCGTCCCCGTTCGCGCAGTTATTTTTGAATATGCATCACCAACTCGCCCGCCTAGCTATTGTGTTAGTTAACGTAGCCGAATAGTTCTACACAAATCTCTACAGTAGCCAATGTACAAAAGGGCGGGCTGTGGGCATGTTGGGGTTGCATAATGTAAAATGCCACTGCTGACTTGCTGTAAAGGAGGTGAGAACATTATCAAGCGTTAATCGCTTTTATTCCCACCCCCTCCATCAACATACGGTGATGGCAATAAAAATTATTATTATTTTCATTATAAAGAAATTAGCGCAAAAGTAGCGACCAAGGACAAGGGAGTAGATACGTATGAAGAAAACAAGCTCTACTGCCAACTGTTATATTGAGGCGTAAAGCAGAGCATATAAAGGAAAATATGAGCATGGGCAAAGACGGCGGACAGTACAGACGCACACGACACGCCACCTCAGTTCCATATGACGAAAAGGAATTGTGAAAAACACATTCAGCACCATCAATCTGCAAAGAAATATCAGTCACGCAGCGATCAGATAACTTTTTGATATGGAAGGCCTCTAGAAGAGCCGAGCCTTTACACGGGCGCTCCAGCCTAGAGTCTTGGTGCTCTCAAATCGACCCCTACACGTGCTTATGCAAGAAAAATGCTGAATATGGTTCGAAGTTTTTTCGTTATTTTCAATATTTTTCATTATCTCGGAGCCGGTCACTGTTGCAGCGGCCAGTTTGGCATACCCGCATGAAAGGAGGCTACTGTAAACCACTCCTGGGGCACGCTTCGCATAGGCGATGCCATGCCTCTTCTTGCAATCCCCGTCGCTACCGCCTGAAATACGACAAGAAAGCTTTGAAATCTTGTTGGGGGCTGAAAACCCCAATCGTACATGGTTGCCTGCCGGCCACTTTCTCCAGATAGCACCACCGGCATAAGCGGGATCTGGTATTTTTTGGGTGTCTTTTTTTTGCAGGAGCGTTTCAGGAACTACTGATATGACCGTTGTAGGGAAAGCTTCCGTCAAAAGACGGGAAACCTCATATTTCAGGCTATCCTGCATTCTATGAGGGCACGATTTTCGAAGAGCAGATTAAAAGCACGGAGAGGCAATAGCTGTTTTCACTACCTTGCAGTGTGCTGAGTCATAGCTCAAAAACCCTTTGCTGGCCCGAGGGTAGTGCAGAGTCGATCACCCTTGTCTAGAGTGCGCGAGAGGTGCCAACCGGGAGAAATAAAGAGGAATTCTTAAGCAGGTATTGATTTCACTGTTAATGGTTGCGCTGGAGAGCAGCAAAATAGACACGTGAAACGCACAGGCACCAGCGCCTTACCGCTAGCAAAGCAGGTGCGAAAAGATTTCACTGCATTTGCTCCGCAGCACACCGCCCGAACGCTCTAGACAAGTGTGATCGACTCTGTACATATAGCAAACATGGTTGCTACAGAACATCAGCTTCAGGTCTAAGAAGCGCTACTCTTGATTGTCAAGAAGTTAATGAGTAAAAACAAAACCCCCTCCTTGTGGATTAAAAGTAGTTATGACCTGTAAAACAACTTGGTCAAGAGGTGTAAAGGACCTCGTCTCTAAAATGATTTAAAAAGCGTTCACATATCTAAAAACCGGAGGGTTAGGAGCCAGCTTTAAAAGTTTTTGAGAAGTGAGAAATTCCAGCGGTTGATGGATGCCGATATTGTTTCAAGTAAAATATAATACTGCCTGGTAGGCTAGTGGTTTCGTCTTTCCGGTGCATTGGTACATGGCCATCATGGATGGGAATAGAACCCGAAAGTCTTGACCCTGTGGACGAACTCCTTAGGCCGCGAGCCACTATAGGGAGTAGAACACCCGTCCACGAAAGCTTGTCTGAACCTTCAGTGATATCTAGATCGTTCGTCTTTCAGGTACGACATGATGTGGCGAAATTTGATTAAGAATTAAGCCTTGCCTTGAAGTTGATGGTCCCAGCCCTGTCCTTGTCCAAGGCCTTGAACACGTAATGTGCATACTGGGTGGTGTCTGAAAAGAAAAGTAAATGGTCCTAAAAGCTTTCTCAGCCTGTCAGTCATATGTTCTCAAATCATATTGCAGCATTAGAGCTGCAGATCGTCTTTTTGTTCTCGTGCATTTTTCATAACAGAATGACCGGTAGTTAGAAAGTATTGATATCTTGCGGTTTTATGCTGAGTCATCGTCCCTGTCTCATCCGCCAAAAGATGGTGACGTGGGGGAGCTGCACGTTGTTTGTCTTAAGTAGAAGGCACGTAAGCACGAAACCACCCACGTGATAGTTTTAGCAGTGCTTTAAAAAGGGCTAGGCTGTCGTTCATTATTATAGAGGAGCGCTTAATTCAGAACGGACAAAGCGGACGAAACAACAAAATACTCCGAACGCAGACTAACAACTGAGTTTATTTTCGAACGGCCTGATGTTTATACAAACCAATTTCTATAAAAAAAAGATAAAACACAAAAAGAAAAACCAGCAAAATCACCGCAATCGTGACACCAACCGGACGTGGCTCGACCTTTTCGGACAAGTCAGGCTTGGCCATATTAAGCGGCCAAAAACAGTTTTTCTTTTTTGGTCCAAGCCAGAGACGGCCCGCTTATGTACCCCCCGTCGCTTTTTCCTGAAGCCATACAGAAAGTCTCCCACTATCTTGTGACCTTGTTCCTTGATTTTAGAAGAACCGTTGTGCTATCCAGCAAGGGGTGGCACTTGTGCCTAGCACAATGTGCTGCAAGGTTGCCCGGTGCGGTGACAAGAAAATGGCTGTAGTTGGGCGCTCGCAACCTCTCATTCAGGCACCTTCCCCTCTGTCCAACATAGGCAGTGCCACATGACACTGAATGCCACATGACACAGAGTAGGTGCTGTTGGACCAAAAGGGATATATTATACGAAATTTCGAAGACAGATTTACAGAGATTTTTGTTGATTTCACTTAAGGTTTCCATTATATTAGTCACCCCGTTATATTAGTGATCCCAAACTGAATTTATTACGGCATACATTAACTCCTTCTGCCCCTGCTGAAGAGCTACCCATCAAATAGGTTTCAAAATGTTGAAATGAATGGGCGCATTCCCGCTGAAACATGCAAGTGGAGGGCGTACATTTCAATTCGAATTTGCGAGAGATGCAATAATGGCAACTAATTCGCTGACGTCAAACACTCGTAAAATTTCGTCGCTGACGAAGAGCAATAAGGATGTGTTGGTTTCTGCCGTTCATACAAATGTTTTCCGCTATCAGCCGCAAAGGGCGAAACTGACGCAACTGCAGTAAAGTTGCTGCCTCGACTAGTCGGCTTTAAGGCGGGTGATTCCACGAGAAATAAAACTGTTTAAAAATTTCAAATTTTACATTTTCTCGATAAATTCATATGTTAAGCACGCAGTATTTACTAAGCTAGCAGCGAATTTCGTTTTGTGAGAAGGCAAATATTTTAGGAGAAAAATATAACTGACGTCGTCGCAAAGGCAGTGTTTTCACGCACAGCTAACTTTCGCAACTTTCCATTGACGTAAGAATCAAAATATTAAAGCCATTAGAGATACAGAGTGTGTGCTCAAAGTACAGGTGAGAAAGAATATATCAGGGCTATTTCCGCCATTCTGAGGAAGTTTTCACTTCTTCGAAAAATTTACAACAACATTTTTATCGTGAAATTTAAAGAATTTCTGCTTCAAATTTGCAGAACAGATAGGCTGAAGGAGCGTACGCGCCTTCATTTTAATAAAACATACAGAATCGCAAGAAGTAGTGCCAAAACTCTTGCGTTTCTGAATATATAGTAGTGTTCTTCAAAACGTTAAGAAAAATAACGTCATCCACAAATGCTTTAAAATTTCTGAAACAGGTATTTAGAAGGAGGCAAAAGAAAACAATACGAA